>NW_026868183.1:57500-67570 GCF_020745735.1 Hemiscyllium ocellatum | reverse complement strand
CCCCTCTCCCCCTCTCTCTCCCTCTCCCCCTCTCTGCTCTGCTCCCCCTCTCCCCCTCTCCCTCTCCCTGCATCCCCCTCTCTCTGATGGCGACAGGCTGACCCTTTAGTGATCCCTGTGGAACTGTACAATGATATTAAAGTTGACCCGAGTGTGTAACAGTGGGAGCTGGGGCCTGGGACATGTCTCTGTGTGGTTACCTTACCGGGGTGGGGCTGGGGGGAGTGGGGAGGGGGAGATAGGTCGATGGTGTCAGTGCTCTACACTGTGAGAGTGGCCATGTCTCTGTGTGCGCGTGTTTCTGTGTGTGTGTGTGTGTGTGTGTGTGTGAGAGAGAGAGAGCCTCTCTCCCCTGCCCCCCTCGCGCCCCCACCCTCGCTCTCCCCCTCGCGCCCACCGATCCCCCCCGATCCCCCCTCGCGCTCCCCCCTCGCGCTCCCCCCTCGCTCTCCCCCCTCGCTCTCCCCCCTCGCTCTCCCCCCTCTCGATCCCTCCTCGCTCCCCCCCTCGCCCACCCCACCCTCGCGCGCCCCCCTCGAGCTCCCCCCCCCGGCCTCCTGTCCCTGTGTGTAACGGGCTGGGGGAGGGAGGGAGGGAGGGGCTGGATGGCCTCCTGTCCCCATGACAAAAACACGTGAGTGTCTGCCTCCAATCTGTCCCTCTTTCTCCCTCCCGTGACCCTCCCCTCTCTGTGTCTGGTGCGTGTTTCTCCGTGACCATCCCCCAGGCACCGTTAGACGTCGAGATGCGATGTTTGTCTGGCGTCGAATCAAGGTCGGGAGCTGTTTCGAGTTGGGGCCGAAGGGCCTGTGTTTCCGTGCCACGTGGCTCTGAACGGGGGGGCTGGATCGATTCGGGATATCAGGGATCGGTGGGGCCGAAGGGTCTCGGCGTTTCGATCCCGGTGTGGTGATGAGTGGAGCTTCGCTGAACAGCACCGTGAGAGGACGAGACCCTGGGGCATGACCGGGGACACGACGCTTTTGGTTGGAGTGGTAGCTAAATCCTACCAACTGTCTGGCCCCTCGACTCACTCGCTCGCTCGCAATAAAATGGCGTAATTGTTTCACAACTCGGAGGTTGGCGCGATTTCTTCATCTCCTTCGGCGGGGAACGGAAAACCCGGCCCACAACAGACCCCTCTTTTCCCGGGATGTGCCCAGGACTTCGGAGGTCCGATGTGAAATTCCACAAAGTGCCCAGGGATGTGCGGGTTAGGGTGGGGGATTGGCCGTGCTAAATTACCCATAGTGCCCAGGGATGTGCGGGTTAGGGCGTGGGATTGGCCGTGCTAAATTACCCATAGTGCCCAGGGATGTGCAGGTTAGGGTGGGGATTGGCCGTGCTAAATTACCCATAGTGCCCAGGGATGTGCGGGTTAGGGCGTGGGATTGGCCGTGCTAAATTACCCATAGTGCCCAGGGATGTGCAGGTTAGGGTGGGGATTGGCCGTGCTAAATTACCCATAGTGCCCAGGGATGTGCGGGTTAGGGCGTGGGATTGGCCGTGCTAAATTACCCATAGTGCCCAGGGATGTGCAGGTTAGGGTGGGGATTGGCCGTGCTAAATTACCCATAGTGCCCAGGGATGTGCGGGTTCGGGTGGGGGTTTGGATGTGGATTCGTTCTACAGGGAGAGAGGTGGATACTGGGAGAGGGGGAGAGAGAGAGATGGACGGGGGAAGAGAGGGCGAGATGGACACAGGGAGTGAGAGAGAGGTGGACACAGGTTAGAGAGAGAGAGATGGATGGACATGGGGAGAGAGAGAGATTGATACAGGGAGAGAGAGATGCACACGGGGGGAGAGAGAGAGAGAGAGAGATGGGGACCGAGGGTGAGAGATGGACATGGGGAGAGAGATGGACACGGGGAGAGAGAGAGATGGACATGGGGAGAGAGAGATGGACACGGGGAGAGCGCGATGGACATGGGGAGATAGAAATGGACTCCGAGAGTGAGAGATGGACATGGGGAGAGAGATGGACATGGGGAGAGAGAGAGAGATGGACACGGGGAGAGAGAGAGATTGATACAGGGAGAGAGAGATGCACACGGTGGGAGAGAGAGAGATGGACACGATGAGGAAGAGAGATGGACACGGGGAGAGAGCGATGGATACGAGGAGAGAGATGGGCATGGGGAGAGGGAGATGGACACGGGGGGAGAGGGAGATGGACATAGGGTAGAGGGAGAGAGAGAGATGGACACGGGGAGAGAGAGAGAGAGATGGACACGGGGAGAGAGAGAGATGGACATAGGGTAGAGGGAGAGAGATGGACACGGGGAGAGAGAGAGATGGGCATAGGGTAGAGGGAGAGAGATGGATGGACACGGAGAGAGAGAGAGAGAGATGGACACGGGGAGAGAGATTGATACAGGGAGAGAGAGATGGACAGAGAGAGAGAGATGGACTCGCGGAGAGAGAGAGGTGGACATAGGGTAGAGGGAGAGCGAGAGAGATTGACACGGGGAGAGTGAAAGATATGGACACGGGGAGAGAGAGATTGATACAGGGAGAGAGAGATGCATACTGTGGGAGAGAGAGAGATGGGTACGGGGAGAGAGAGATGGACACGGGGAGAAAGAGAGATGGACACAGGGAGAGCGAGATTGATACAGGAAGAGAGAGATGGACACGGGGAGAGAGAGATGGACACGGGGAGAGAGAGATGGACACGGGGAGAGAGAGATGGACACGGGGGGAGAGAGAGAGAGACGGACATGGGGAGTGAGAGATGAACACGGGGAGAGAGATTAATACAGGAAGAGAGAGATGGACACGGGGAGAGAGAGAGAGAGATGGACACGGGGAGAGAGAGATGGACACGGGGAGAGAGAGATGCACACGGGGGGAGAGAGAGAGAGATGGACACGGGGAGAGAGAGATGCACACGGGGGGAGAGAGAGAGAGACGGACATGGGGAGTGAGAGATGAACACGGGGAGAGAGATTAATACAGGAAGAGAGAGATGGACACGGGGAGAGAGAGATGGACACGGGGAGAGCGAGAGATGGACACGGGGAGAGAGACTGATACAGGGAGAGAGAGAGATGGACACGGGGGGAGTGAGAGAGAGAGACATGGACGCAGGGAGAGAGAGACATGGGCATGGGGAGAAAGAGAGATGGACACGGGGAGAGAGAGATGGATACGAGGAGAGAGATTGATACAGGGAGAGAGAGAGATGAACACGGGGGGAGAGAGAGAGAGAGATGGACAAGGGGAGAGAGAGAGAGATGGATGCAGGGAGAGAGAGATGGACGCAGGGAGAGAGAGAGAGAGATGGACACGGGGAGAGAGAGGTGGACACAGGGAGAGAGCGAGAGAGATGGACACGGGGAGAGAGAGGTGGACATGGGGAGAGAGAGATGGACACGGGGAGAGAGAGGTGGACATGGAGGGGTGGAGAGAGAGAGAGAAATGGGCACGGGGTAGAGAGAGAGATGGGCATAGGGTAGAGGGAGAGAGAGAGATGGACATGGGGAGAGAGAGAGATGGGCATAGGGTAGAGGGAGAGAGATGGATGGACATGGGGAGAGAGAGTGAGATGGACACGGGGAGAGAGATTGATACAGGGAGGGAGAGATGGACAGAGAGAGAGAGATGGACTCGGGGAGAGAGATGGACTCGGGGAAAGAGAGATGGACATAGGGTAGAGAGAAAGAGATGGATGGACACGGGAAGAGAGAGATTGATACAGGGATAGAGAGGGAGATATGGGGAGAGAGAGAGATGGACACGGGGAGAGAGAGAGAGATGGACATGGGGTAGAGAGAGAGAGAGATGGACACTGGGAGAGAGAGAGAGAGAGATGGACACGGGGAGAGAAAGATTGACACGGGGAGAGAGAGATGGACAAGGGGAGAGAGTGATGGTCACAGGGAGAGAGAGATGGATGGACATGGGGTAGAGAGAGAGATGGACACGAGGTAGAGGGAGAGAGATGGATGGACACGGTGTAGAGAGAGATGAACACGGGGAGAGAGAGAGAGAGAGATGGACAGGGGTCAGAGAGATTGATACAGTGAGAGAGAGATGGACAGAGAGAGAGAGAGATGGACACGGGGAGAGAGATGGACACGGGGAGAGTGAGAGATGGACACAGGGAGAGAGAGATGGGCATGGGGAGAGAGATGGACACGGGGAAAGAAAGAGAGAGATGGACATGGGGAGAGAGAGAGATGGACACAGAGAGAGAGAGAGATGGACATGGGGAGAGCGAGAGAATTGGACACGGAGAAGAGAGAGAGATGGGCACGGGGAGAGAGAGAGATGGACACGGGGAGAGAGAGATGGACACGGGGAGAGAGAGATGGACACGGGGAGAGAGAGATGGGCACGGGGAGAGAGAGATGGACACGGGGAGAGAGAGATGGACACGGGGAGAGAGAGATGGACATGGTGAGAGAGAGATGGACAGAGAGAGAGAGAGATGGACACGGGGAGAGAGATTGATACAGGGAGAGAGAGATGGACAGAGAGAGAAATGGACTCGGGGAGAGAGAGAGATGGACATAGGGTAGAGGGAGAGAGATTGACACGGGGAGAGCGAAAGAGATGGACACGGGGAGAGAGAGAGAGAGAAGGACATGGAGAGTGAGAGATGGACACGGGGAGAGAGAGAGATGGACACGGAGAGAGAGCGAGAGAGATGGACATGGGGTGAGAGAGATGGACACGGGGAGAGAGAGAGAGAAGGACATGGAGAGTGAGAGATGGACACGGGGAGAGAGAGAGAGAAGGACATGGAGAGTGAGAGATGGACACGGGGAGAGAGAGAGAAGGACATGGAGAGTGAGAGATGGACACGGGGAGAGAGAGAGAGATGGACACGGGAGAGAGAGAGCGAGAGAGATGGACACGGGGAGAGAGAGGGATATGGACACGGGGTAGAGAGAGAGAGAGAGATGGACATGGGGAGAGAGAGAGAGATGGACACGGGGAGAGAGAGAGATGGACATGGGGAGAGAGAGAGAGATGGATACGGGGAGAGAGAGAGAGATGGACATGGGGAGAGAGAGAGATGGACACGGGGAGAGAGAGAGAGATGGACACGGGGAGAGAGAGAGAGAGATGGACACGGGGAGAGAGAGAGAGAGATGGACACGGGGAGAGAGAGAGAGAGAGAGAGATGGACATGGGGAGAGAGAGAGAGAGAGAGATGGACATGGGGAGAGAGAGAGAGAGATGGACATGGGGAGAGAGAGAGAGAGATGGACATGGGGAGAGAGAGAGAGATGGACACGGGGAGAGAGAGAGAGAGAGAGATGGACATGGGGAGAGAGAGAGAGATGGACACGGGGAGAGAGAGAGATGGACAGAGAGAGAGATGGACATGGGGAGAGACAGATGGACACGGGGAGAGAGAGGGAGATGGACACGGGGTAGAGAGAGAGAGAGAGATTGACATGGGGGGGAGAGAGAGATGGACACAGGAAGAGAGAGAGATGGACAGAGAGAGAGAGATGGACAGAGAGAGAGAGAGATGGACAGGGAGGAGAGAGAGATTGATACGGGGAGAGAGAGATGGACACAGCGTGGGGAAGAGATGGACACATGGAGAGAGAGATTGATGCAGGGAGAGAGAGAGAGATGGACACGGGGAGAGAGAGAGATTGATACAGGGAGAGACAGATGGACACAGGGAGAGAGAGGTGGACACAGGGAGAGAGAGGTGGACATGGGGAGAGAGAGGTGGACATGGGGAGAGAGAGATGGACACGGGGAGAGAGAGGTGGACATGGGGAGAGAGAGATGGACACGGGGAGAGAGAGAGATTGATACAGGGAGAGACAGATGGACACAGGGAGAGAGAGGTGGACATGGGGGGAGAGAGAGATGGACACGGGGAGAGAGAGAGAGATGGACAGAGAGAGAGAGATATGGACACAGGGAGGGAGAGAGAGAGAGACATGAGAGAGAGAGATGGACACGGGGAGAGAGTGATGGACACGGGGGAAGAGTGATGGACACGGGGAGAGAGAGATAGAGAGTGATGGACACGGGGTAGAGAGAGCGAGAGAGAGACATGGAGAGAGAGAGAGATGGACACGGGGAGAGAGAGAGATGGACACGGGGAGAGAGAGAGAGATGGACACGGGGAGAGAGAGAGAGATTGATACAGGGAGAGAGAGAGGGAGAGAGAGATGGACACGGGGAGAGAGAGAGAGATGGATACGGGGGGAGAGAGAGAGATGGACACGGGGAGAGAGAGAGAGATGGACACGGGGAGAGAGAGAGAGATGGATACGGGGGGAGAGAGAGAGATGGACACGGGGAGAGAGAGGGAGATGGATACGGGGGGAGAGAGAGATGGACACGGGGAGAGAGAGGGAGATGGACACGGGGGGAGAGAGAGAGATGGACACAGGGAGAGAGAGATATGGACACAGGGAGAGAGAGAGATTGATACAGGGAGAGACAGATGGACACAGGGAGAGAGAGGTGGACATGGGGAGAGAGAGATGGACACAGGGAGAGAGAGGTGGACATGGGGAGAGAGAGATGGACACGGGGAGAGAGAGATGGACACGGGGAGAGAGAGAGATTGATACAGGGAGAGACAGATGGACACAGGGAGAGAGAGGTGGACATGGGGGGAGAGAGAGATGGACACGGGGAGAGAGATATGGACACAGGGAGGGAGAGAGAGATGGACACGGGGAGAGAGAGAGAGATGGATACGGGGGGAGAGAGAGAGATGGACACAGGGAGAGAGAGAGAGATGGACACGGGGAGAGAGAGAGAGATGGATACGGGGGGAGAGAGAGAGATGGACACGGGGAGAGAGAGGGAGATGGATACGGGGGGAGAGAGAGATGGACACGGGGAGAGAGAGGGAGATGGATACGGGGGGAGAGAGAGAGATGGACACAGGGAGAGAGAGAGAGATGGACACGGGGAGAGAGAGAGATTGATACAGGGAGAGACAGATGGACACAGGGAGAGAGAGGTGGACATGGGGAGAGAGAGATGGACACAGGGAGAGAGAGGTGGACATGGGGAGAGAGAGATGGACACAGGGAGAGAGAGGTGGACATGGGGAGAGAGAGATGGACACAGGGAGAGAGAGGTGGACATGGGGAGAGAGAGATGGACACGGGGGGAGAGAGATGGACACGGGGAGAGAGAGAGATTGATACAGGGAGAGACAGATGGACACAGGGAGAGAGAGGTGGACATGGGGGGAGAGAGAGATGGACACGGGGAGAGAGAGGTGGACATGGGGAGAGAGAGATGGACACAGGGAGAGAGAGGTGGACATGGGGAGAGAGAGATGGACACGGGGAGAGAGAGATGGACACGGGGAGAGAGAGAGATTGATACAGGGAGAGACAGATGGACACAGGGAGAGAGAGGTGGACATGGGGGGAGAGAGAGATGGACACGGGGAGAGAGATATGGACACAGGGAGGGAGAGAGAGAGAGACATGAGAGAGAGAGATGGACACGGGGAGAGAGTGATGGACACGGGGGAAGAGTGATGGACACGGGGAGAGAGAGATAGAGAGTGATGGACACGGGGTAGAGAGAGCGAGAGAGAGACATGGAGAGAGAGAGAGATGGACACGGGGAGAGAGAGAGATGGACACGGGGAGAGAGAGAGAGATGGACACGGGGAGAGAGAGAGAGATTGATACAGGGAGAGAGAGAGAGATGGACACGGGGAGAGAGAGAGAGATGGATACGGGGGGAGAGAGAGAGATGGACACGGGGAGAGAGAGGGAGAGAGAGATGGACACGGGGAGAGAGAGAGAGATGGATACGGGGGGAGAGAGAGAGATGGACACGGGGAGAGAGAGAGAGATGGACACGGGGAGAGAGAGAGAGATGGATACGGGGGGAGAGAGAGAGATGGACACGGGGAGAGAGAGGGAGATGGATACGGGGGGAGAGAGAGATGGACACGGGGAGAGAGAGGGAGATGGACACGGGGGGAGAGAGAGAGAGATGGACACAGGGAGAGAGAGATATGGACACAGGGAGAGAGAGAGATTGATACAGGGAGAGACAGATGGACACAGGGAGAGAGAGGTGGACATGGGGAGAGAGAGATGGACACAGGGAGAGAGAGGTGGACATGGGGAGAGAGAGATGGACACGGGGAGAGAGAGATGGACACGGGGAGAGAGAGAGATTGATACAGGGAGAGACAGATGGACACAGGGAGAGAGAGGTGGACATGGGGAGAGAGAGAGATGGACACGGGGAGAGAGATATGGACACAGGGAGGGAGAGAGAGAGAGACATGAGAGAGAGAGATGGACACGGGGAGAGAGTGATGGACACGGGGAGAGAGAGATAGAGAGTGATGGACACGGGGTAGAGAGAGAGAGAGAGAGACATGGAGAGAGAGAGAGATGGACACGGGGAGAGAGAGAGATGGACACGGGGAGAGAGAGAGATGGACACGGGGAGAGAGAGAGAGATGGACACGGGGAGAGAGAGAGAGATGGACACGGGGAGAGAGAGAGATGGACACGGGGAGAGAGAGAGAGATTGATACAGGGAGAGAGAGAGAGATGGACACGGGGTAGAGAGAGAGAGAGAGAGATGGACACAGGGAGAGAGAGAGAGATGGACACGGGGAGAGAGAGAGAGATGGACACGGGGAGAGAGATGGACACGGGGAGAGAGAGATGGACACGGGGAGAGAGAGAGATTGATACAGGGAGAGAGAGGTGGACATGGGGGGAGAGAGAGATGGACACGGGGAGAGAGAGGTGGACATGGGGAGAGAGAGATGGACACAGGGAGAGAGAGGTGGACACAGGGAGAGAGAGATGGACACGGGGAGAGAGAGATGGACACGGGGAGAGAGAGAGATTGATACAGGGAGAGACAGATGGACACAGGGAGAGAGAGGTGGACATGGGGGGAGAGAGAGATGGACACGGGGAGAGAGAGGTGGACATGGGGGGAGAGACAGATGGACACAGGGAGAGAGAGGTGGACATGGGGGGAGAGAGAGATGGACACGGGGAGAGAGATATGGACACAGGGAGGGAGAGAGAGAGAGACATGAGAGAGAGAGATGGACACGGGGAGAGAGTGATGGACACGGGGGAAGAGTGATGGACACGGGGAGAGAGAGATAGAGAGTGATGGACACGGGGTAGAGAGAGAGAGAGAGAGACATGGAGAGAGAGAGAGATGGACACGGGGAGAGAGAGAGATGGACACGGGGAGAGAGAGAGATGGACACGGGGAGAGAGAGAGAGATTGATACAGGGAGAGAGAGAGAGATGGACACGGGGTAGAGAGAGAGAGAGAGAGATGGACACGGGGAGAGAGAGAGATGGACACGGACAGAGAGAGAGATGGACACGGGGAGAGAGAGAGAGATGGACACGGACAGAGAGAGAGATGGACACGGGGAGAGAGAGATGGACACGGACAGAGAGAGAGATGGACACGGGGAGAGAGAGAGAGATGGACACGGACAGAGAGAGAGATGGACATGGGGAGAGAGAGAGATGGACACGGACAGAGAGAGAGATGGACACGGACAGAGAGAGAGATGGACATGGGGTGAGAGAGACATGGGCATGGGGAGAGACAGATGGACACGGAGAGAGAGAGAGATGGACACGGACAGAGAGAGAGATGGACACGGACAGAGAGAGAGATGGACATGGGGAGAGAGAGAGATGGGCATGGGGAGAGACAGATGGACACGGAGAGAGAGAGAGATGGACACGGACAGAGAGAGAGAGATGGACACGGGGAGAGAGAGATGGACAGAGAGAGAGATGGACACGGGGAGAGAGAGAGAGATGGACACGGGGAGAGAGAGATGGACATGGGGAGAGACAGATGGACACGGAGAGAGAGAGAGAGATGGACACGGGGAGAGAGAGAGAGATGGACACGGGGAGAGAGAGATGGACACGGGGAGAGAGAGATGGACATGGGGAGAGAGATGGACACGGGGAGAGAGAGACATGGGCATGGGGAGAGACAGATGGACACGGAGAGAGAGAGAGAGATGGACACGGGGAGAGAGAGAGAGAGAGAGAGATTGACATGGGGGTGAGAGAGAGATGGACACAGGAAGAGAGAGAGATGG
>NW_026868183.1:20000-52500 GCF_020745735.1 Hemiscyllium ocellatum | reverse complement strand
TATATGTGAGTGCGTATGTGTGTATATCTATGTGTGTGAGAATGTGTGTATGTGTGTTTGTGCATGTGTATGTGTGTGTGAGTGTATGTGTGTGTGTGAGAGAGTATATGTATGTGAGTGTGTGTGTGCATGAAAATGTGTGTGAGTGTGTGTGAGAGAGTATATATCTGAGTGTGTGTGAGTGTGTATATGCGTGTGTATATGTGTGTGTTTCTATGTGTGTGAGAGTGTGTGTATGTGTATGTGAGTGTGTGTATACGTGTGTTCGTGTGTGCGCATATGTGTGTGACTGTGTGAGTGTGTGTGTGTGTGAGTATGTGAGTGTGTGTATGTGTGTGAGTGTGTGTATATGTGTGTGTGTCTAAGTGTGTGTGAGTGTGTGTATATGTGTGTGTATGTGTGTCTAAGTGTGTGTGAGTGTGTGTATATGTGTGTGTGTGTGTGTATATGTGTGTGTGTGTGTATGTGTGTGTGTGTGTGTGTATGTGTGTGTAAGTGTGTGAGTGTGTGTGTATGTGTGTGTAAGTGTGTGAGTGTGTGTGTATGTGTGTGTGAATGTTTGTGTATATGTGTGTGTGAGTGTGTGTATATGTGTATGTGAGTGTGAGTATATGTGTGAGTGTGAATGTATGTGTGTGTGTATGTGTGCGAGTGTGTGTATATGTGTGTGTGTCTAAGTGTGTGTGAGTGTGTATGTGAGTATATGTTGTGAGTGTGTATGTGTGTGTGAGTGTGTGTATGTGTATGTGAGTGTGTGTGTGAGTGTGAGTGTGAGAATGTGCGTGAGTGTGTATGTGTGTGTGTATGTGTGTGAGTGTGTATACATGTGTGTATGTGTATGTGAGTGTGTGTATATGTGTGTGTGTATGTGTGTGTGAGTGTGAGTGCGTGTGTATGTGTGTGAGTTTGTGAGTGTGTGTGTATGTGTGTGAGTGTGTGTTTTTGTGTGAGAGTGTGTGTGTATGTGTATGTGAGTGTGTGTGTGAGTGTGAGAATGTGCGAGTGTGTATGTGTGTGTGTATGTGTGTGAGTGTGTATACATGTGTGTATGTGAGTGTGTGTGTATATGTGTGTGTGTATGTGTGTGTCAGTGTGAGTGCGTGTGTATGTGTGTGAGTTTGTGAGTGTGTGTGTATGTGTGTGAGTGTGTGTGTTTTTGTGTGTGAGAGTGTATGTGAGTGTGTGTGTGAGTGTGAGTGTGAGAATGTGCGTGAGTGTGTATGTGTGTGTGTATGTGTGTGAGTGTGTATACATGTGTGTATGTGTATGTGAGTGTGTGTGTATATGTGTGTGAGAGTGTGAGTGCGTGTGTATGTGTGTGAGTTTGTGAGTGTGTGTGTATGTGTGTGAGTGTGTGTATATGTGTATGAGTGTGTGTGAGTGTGTGTATGTGTGAGTGTGTGTGAGTGTGTGTGAGTGTGTTAGTGTGTATGTGTGTTAGTGTGTGTGTGAGTGTGTTAGTGTGTGTGTGAGTGTGTATGTGTGTGTGAGTGTGTTAGTGTGTGTGAGTGTGTATGTGTGTGTATGTGTGTGAGTGTGTATGTGTGTGTATGTGTGTGTGTGTACGTGTATGTGTGTGAGTGTGTGTATATGTGTGTGAGTGTGTGTGCATATGTGTATATGAGTGTGTGTGCCTCTGTGTGTATATGTGTGTAAGTGTGAGTGTGTGTATATGTGAATAAGTGTGTGTGTGTGTACATGTGTGTAAGTGTGTGTGTGTGTATTTGTGTGTAAGTGTGTGTATGTGTGTCAGTGTATGAGTGTGAGAGTATGTGTGTGTATGTGTTTGTAAGTGTGTGTATAAGTGTGTGAGTGTGTGTGTATGGGTGTGTGTGTAAGTGTGTATGTGTGTGTAAGTGTGTGTAAGTGTGTATGTGAGTGTGTGTGTGTATATGTGTGTGTGTGTGAGTATGTGTATAGGTGTGTGTGTGAGTGTGTGTGTGCATATGTGCATGAGTGTGTGTATATGTGTGTGTGAGTGTGTATGTGTGTGTGAGTGTGTGCATATGTGTGTGAGTGTAAAGTGTGTGTGAGTGTATATGTGAGAGTGTGTGTGTGTGAGTGTATATGTGAGAGTGTGTGTGTGAGTGTGTATGTGTGTGTGTATGTGTGTAAGTGTGTGTGTTTGTATATGTGAGTGCGTATGTGTGTATATCTATGTGTGTGAGAATGTGTGTATGTGTGTTTGTGCATGTGTATGTGTGTGTGAGTGTATGTGTGTGTGTGAGAGAGTATATGTATGTGAGTGTGTGTGTGCATGAAAATGTGTGTGAGTGTGTGTGAGAGAGTATATATCTGAGTGTGAGTGAGTGTGTATATGCGTGTGTATATGTGTGTGTTTCTATGTGTGTGAGAGTGTGTGTATGTGTATGTGAGTGTGTGTATACGTGTGTTCGTGTGTGCGCATATGTGTGTGACTGTGTGAGTGTGTGTGTGTGTGAGTATGTGAGTGTGTGTATGTGTGTGAGTGTGTGTATATGTGCGTGTGTCTAAGTGTGTGTGAGTGTGTGTATATGTGTGTGTATGTGTGTCTAAGTGTGTGTGAGTGTGTGTATATGTGTGTGTGTGAGTGTGTGTATATGTGTGTGTGTGTGAGTGAGTGTGTGTGTATGTGTGTGAGTGTGTGTGTATATGTGTGTGAGTGTGTGTGCATATGTGTATACGAGTGTGTGCGTGCCTATGTGTGTATATGTGTGTAAGTGTGTAAGTGTATGTGTGTAAGTGTGAGTGTGTGTATATGTGAGTAAGTGTGTGTAAGTGTGTGTGTACATGTGTGTAAGTGTGTGTGTGTATTTGTGTGTAAGTGTGTATGTGTGTCAGTGTATGAGTGTGAGAGTATGTGTGTGTATGTGTTTGTAAGTGTGTGTATAAGTGTGTGAGTGTGTGTGTATGGGTGTGTGTGTAAGTGTGTATGTGAGTGTGTGTGTATATGCGTGTGAGTGTGTGTGTGTATATGTGTGAGTGTGTGTGAGTATGTGTATAGGTGTGTGTGAGTGTGTGTGTGCATATGTGTGTGAGTGTGTGTATATGTGTGTGTCTAAGTGTGTGTGAGTGTGTATGTGTGTATATGTGTGTGAGTGTAAGTGTGTGTGAGTGTATATGTGAGAGTGTGTGTGAGTGTGTATGTGTGTAAGTGTGTGTGTGTTTGTATATGTGAGTGCGTATGTGTGTATATCTATGTGTGTGAGAATGTGTGTATGTGTGTTTGTGCATGTGTATGTGTGTGTGAGTGTATGTGTGTGTGTGAGAGAGTATATGTATGTGAGTGTGTGTGTGCATGAAAATGTGTGTGAGTGTGTGTGAGAGAGTATATATCTGAGTGTGTGTGAGTGTGTATATGCGTGTGTATATGTGTGTGTTTCTATGTGTGTGAGAGTGTGTGTATGTGTATGTGAGTGTGTGTATACGTGTGTTCGTGTGTGCGCATATGTGTGTGACTGTGTGAGTGTGTGTGTGTGTGAGTATGTGAGTGTGTGTATGTGTGTGAGTGTGTGTATATGTGCGTGTGTCTAAGTGTGTGTGAGTGTGTGTATATGTGTGTGTATGTGTGTCTAAGTGTGTGTGAGTGTGTGTATATGTGTGTGTGTGTGTGTATATGTGTGTGTGTGTGTATGTGTGTGTGTGTGTGTGTATGTGTGTGTAAGTGTGTGAGTGTGTGTGTATGTGTGTGTAAGTGTGTGAGTGTGTGTGTATGTGTGTGTGAATGTTTGTGTATATGTGTGTGTGAGTGTGTGTATATGTGTATGTGAGTGTGAGTATATGTGTGAGTGTGAATGTATGTGTGTGTGTATGTGTGCGAGTGTGTGTATATGTGTGTGTGTCTAAGTGTGTGTGAGTGTGTATGTGAGTATATGTTGTGAGTGTGTATGTGTGTGTGAGTGTGTGTATGTGTATGTGAGTGTGTGTGTGAGTGTGAGTGTGAGAATGTGCGTGAGTGTGTATGTGTGTGTGTATGTGTGTGAGTGTGTATACATGTGTGTATGTGTATGTGAGTGTGTGTATATGTGTGTGTGTATGTGTGTGTGAGTGTGAGTGCGTGTGTATGTGTGTGAGTTTGTGAGTGTGTGTGTATGTGTGTGAGTGTGTGTTTTTGTGTGAGAGTGTGTGTGTATGTGTATGTGAGTGTGTGTGTGAGTGTGAGAATGTGCGAGTGTGTATGTGTGTGTGTATGTGTGTGAGTGTGTATACATGTGTGTATGTGAGTGTGTGTGTATATGTGTGTGTGTATGTGTGTGTCAGTGTGAGTGCGTGTGTATGTGTGTGAGTTTGTGAGTGTGTGTGTATGTGTGTGAGTGTGTGTGTTTTTGTGTGTGAGAGTGTATGTGAGTGTGTGTGTGAGTGTGAGTGTGAGAATGTGCGTGAGTGTGTATGTGTGTGTGTATGTGTGTGAGTGTGTATACATGTGTGTATGTGTATGTGAGTGTGTGTGTATATGTGTGTGAGAGTGTGAGTGCGTGTGTATGTGTGTGAGTTTGTGAGTGTGTGTGTATGTGTGTGAGTGTGTGTATATGTGTATGAGTGTGTGTGAGTGTGTGTATGTGTGAGTGTGTGTGTGTGTGTGTTAGTGTGTATGTGTGTTAGTGTGTGTGTGAGTGTGTTAGTGTGTGTGTGAGTGTGTATGTGTGTGTGAGTGTGTTAGTGTGTGTGAGTGTGTATGTGTGTGTATGTGTGTGAGTGTGTATGTGTGTGTATGTGTGTGTGTACGTGTATGTGTGTGAGTGTGTGTATATGTGTGTGAGTGTGTGTGCATATGTGTATATGAGTGTGTGTGCCTCTGTGTGTATATGTGTGTAAGTGTGAGTGTGTGTATATGTGAATAAGTGTGTGTGTGTGTACATGTGTGTAAGTGTGTGTGTGTGTATTTGTGTGTAAGTGTGTGTATGTGTGTCAGTGTATGAGTGTGAGAGTATGTGTGTGTATGTGTTTGTAAGTGTGTGTATAAGTGTGTGAGTGTGTGTGTATGGGTGTGTGTGTAAGTGTGTATGTGTGTGTAAGTGTGTGTAAGTGTGTATGTGAGTGTGTGTGTGTATATGTGTGTGTGTGAGTATGTGTATAGGTGTGTGTGTGAGTGTGTGTGTGCATATGTGCATGAGTGTGTGTATATGTGTGTGTGAGTGTGTATGTGTGTGTGAGTGTGTGCATATGTGTGTGAGTGTAAAGTGTGTGTGAGTGTATATGTGAGAGTGTGTGTGTGTGAGTGTATATGTGAGAGTGTGTGTGTGTGAGTGTGTATGTGTGTGTGTATGTGTGTAAGTGTGTGTGTTTGTATATGTGAGTGCGTATGTGTGTATATCTATGTGTGTGAGAATGTGTGTATGTGTGTTTGTGCATGTGTATGTGTGTGTGAGTGTATGTGTGTGTGTGAGAGAGTATATGTATGTGAGTGTGTGTGTGCATGAAAATGTGTGTGAGTGTGTGTGAGAGAGTATATATCTGAGTGTGTGTGAGTGTGTATATGCGTGTGTATATGTGTGTGTTTCTATGTGTGTGAGAGTGTGTGTATGTGTATGTGAGTGTGTGTATACGTGTGTTCGTGTGTGCGCATATGTGTGTGACTGTGTGAGTGTGTGTGTGTGTGAGTATGTGAGTGTGTGTATGTGTGTGAGTGTGTGTATATGTGTGTGTATGTGTGTCTAAGTGTGTGTGAGTGTGTGTATATGTGTGTGTGTGAGTGTGTGTATATGTGTGTGTGTGTGAGTGAGTGTGTGTGTATGTGTGTGAGTGTGTGTGTATATGTGTGTGAGTGTGTGTGCATATGTGTATACGAGTGTGTGCGTGCCTATGTGTGTATATGTGTGTAAGTGTGTAAGTGTATGTGTGTAAGTGTGAGTGTGTGTATATGTGAGTAAGTGTGTGTAAGTGTGTGTGTACATGTGTGTAAGTGTGTGTGTGTATTTGTGTGTAAGTGTGTATGTGTGTCAGTGTATGAGTGTGAGAGTATGTGTGTGTATGTGTTTGTAAGTGTGTGTATAAGTGTGTGAGTGTGTGTGTATGGGTGTGTGTGTAAGTGTGTATGTGAGTGTGTGTGTATATGCGTGTGAGTGTGTGTGTGTATATGTGTGAGTGTGTGTGAGTATGTGTATAGGTGTGTGTGAGTGTGTGTGTGCATATGTGTGTGAGTGTGTGTATATGTGTGTGTCTAAGTGTGTGTGAGTGTGTATGTGTGTATATGTGTGTGAGTGTAAGTGTGTGTGAGTGTATATGTGAGAGTGTGTGTGAGTGTGTATGTGTGTAAGTGTGTGTGTGTTTGTATATGTGAGTGCGTATGTGTGTATATCTATGTGTGTGAGAATGTGTGTATGTGTGTTTGTGCATGTGTATGTGTGTGTGAGTGTATGTGTGTGTGTGAGAGAGTATATGTATGTGAGTGTGTGTGTGCATGAAAATGTGTGTGAGTGTGTGTGAGAGAGTATATATCTGAGTGTGTGTGAGTGTGTATATGCGTGTGTATATGTGTGTGTTTCTATGTGTGTGAGAGTGTGTGTATGTGTATGTGAGTGTGTGTATACGTGTGTTCGTGTGTGCGCATATGTGTGTGACTGTGTGAGTGTGTGTGTGTGTGAGTATGTGAGTGTGTGTATGTGTGTGAGTGTGTGTATATGTGCGTGTGTCTAAGTGTGTGTGAGTGTGTGTATATGTGTGTGTATGTGTGTCTAAGTGTGTGTGAGTGTGTGTATATGTGTGTGTGTGAGTGTGTGTATATGTGTGTGTGTGTGAGTGAGTGTGTGTGTATGTGTGTGAGTGTGTGTGTATATGTGTGTGAGTGTGTGTGCATATGTGTATACGAGTGTGTGCGTGCCTATGTGTGTATATGTGTGTAAGTGTGTAAGTGTATGTGTGTAAGTGTGAGTGTGTGTATATGTGAGTAAGTGTGTGTAAGTGTGTGTGTACATGTGTGTAAGTGTGTGTGTGTGTATTTGTGTGTAAGTGTGTGTATGTGTGTCAGTGTATGAGTGTGAGAGTATGTGTGTGTATGTGTTTGTAAGTGTGTGTATAAGTGTGTGAGTGTGTGTGTATGGGTGTGTGTGTAAGTGTGTATGTGTGTGTAAGTGTGTGTAAGTGTGTATGTGAGTGTGTGTGTGTATATGTGTGTGTGTGTGAGTATGTGTATAGGTGTGTGTGTGAGTGTGTGTGTGCATATGTGCATGAGTGTGTGTATATGTGTGTGTGAGTGTGTATGTGTGTGTGAGTGTGTGCATATGTGTGTGAGTGTAAAGTGTGTGTGAGTGTATATGTGAGAGTGTGTGTGTGTGTGAGTGTATATGTGAGAGTGTGTGTGTGAGTGTGTATGTGTGTGTGTATGTGTGTAAGTGTGTGTGTTTGTATATGTGAGTGCGTATGTGTGTATATCTATGTGTGTGAGAATGTGTGTATGTGTGTTTGTGCATGTGTATGTGTGTGTGAGTGTATGTGTGTGTGTGAGAGAGTATATGTATGTGAGTGTGTGTGTGTGCATGAAAATGTGTGTGTGTGTGTGAGAGAGTATATATCTGAGTGTGTGTGTTTGTGAGTGTGTATATGCGTGTGTATATGTGTGTGTATCTATGTGTGTGAGAGTGTGTGTATATGTGTATGTGAGTGTGAGTATATGTGTGAGTGTGAATGTATGTGTGTGTGTATGTGTGCGAGTGTGTGTATATGTGTGTGTGTCTAAGTGTGTGTGAGTGTGTATGTGAGTATATGTTGTGAGTGTGTATGTGTGTGTGAGTGTGTGTATGTGTATGTGAGTGTGTGTGTGAGTGTGAGTGTGAGAATGTGCGTGAGTGTGTATGTGTGTGTGTATGTGTGTGAGTGTGTATACATGTGTGTATGTGTATGTGAGTGTGTGTATATGTGTGTGTGTATGTGTGTGTGAGTGTGAGTGCGTGTGTATGTGTGTGAGTTTGTGAGTGTGTGTGTATGTGTGTGAGTGTGTGTTTTTGTGTGAGAGTGTGTGTGTATGTGTATGTGAGTGTGTGTGTGAGTGTGAGAATGTGCGAGTGTGTATGTGTGTGTGTATGTGTGTGAGTGTGTATACATGTGTGTATGTGAGTGTGTGTGTATATGTGTGTGTGTATGTGTGTGTCAGTGTGAGTGCGTGTGTATGTGTGTGAGTTTGTGAGTGTGTGTGTATGTGTGTGAGTGTGTGTGTTTTTGTGTGTGAGAGTGTATGTGAGTGTGTGTGTGAGTGTGAGTGTGAGAATGTGCGTGAGTGTGTATGTGTGTGTGTATGTGTGTGAGTGTGTATACATGTGTGTATGTGTATGTGAGTGTGTGTGTATATGTGTGTGAGAGTGTGAGTGCGTGTGTATGTGTGTGAGTTTGTGAGTGTGTGTGTATGTGTGTGAGTGTGTGTATATGTGTATGAGTGTGTGTGAGTGTGTGTATGTGTGAGTGTGTGTGAGTGTGTGTGAGTGTGTTAGTGTGTATGTGTGTTAGTGTGTGTGTGAGTGTGTTAGTGTGTGTGTGAGTGTGTATGTGTGTGTGAGTGTGTGTATGTGTGTGAGTGTGTATGTGTGTGTATGTGTGTGAGTGTGTATGTGTGTGTATGTGTGTGTGTGTACGTGTATGTGTGTGAGTGTGTGTATATGTGTGTGAGTGTGTGTGCATATGTGTATATGAGTGTGTGTGCCTCTGTGTGTATATGTGTGTAAGTGTGAGTGTGTGTATATGTGAATAAGTGTGTGTGTGTGTACATGTGTGTAAGTGTGTGTGTGTGTATTTGTGTGTAAGTGTGTGTATGTGTGTCAGTGTATGAGTGTGAGAGTATGTGTGTGTATGTGTTTGTAAGTGTGTGTATAAGTGTGTGAGTGTGTGTGTATGGGTGTGTGTGTAAGTGTGTATGTGTGTGTAAGTGTGTGTAAGTGTGTATGTGAGTGTGTGTGTGTATATGTGTGTGTGTGTGAGTATGTGTATAGGTGTGTGTGTGAGTGTGTGTGTGCATATGTGCATGAGTGTGTGTATATGTGTGTGTGAGTGTGTATGTGTGTGTGAGTGTGTGCATATGTGTGTGAGTGTAAAGTGTGTGTGAGTGTATATGTGAGAGTGTGTGTGTGTGAGTGTATATGTGAGAGTGTGTGTGTGAGTGTGTATGTGTGTGTGTATGTGTGTAAGTGTGTGTGTTTGTATATGTGAGTGCGTATGTGTGTATATCTATGTGTGTGAGAATGTGTGTATGTGTGTTTGTGCATGTGTATGTGTGTGTGAGTGTATGTGTGTGTGTGAGAGAGTATATGTATGTGAGTGTGTGTGTGCATGAAAATGTGTGTGAGTGTGTGTGAGAGAGTATATATCTGAGTGTGTGTGAGTGTGTATATGCGT
Source organism: Hemiscyllium ocellatum (assembly GCF_020745735.1). Classification (NCBI taxonomy): domain Eukaryota; kingdom Metazoa; phylum Chordata; class Chondrichthyes; order Orectolobiformes; family Hemiscylliidae; genus Hemiscyllium; species Hemiscyllium ocellatum. The sequence goes on along the minus strand of NW_026868183.1, from coordinate 43,200 downwards.
GTGTATATGTGTGTGTTTCTATGTGTGTGAGAGTGTGTGTATGTGTATGTGAGTGTGTGTATACGTGTGTTCGTGTGTGCGCATATGTGTGTGACTGTGTGAGTGTGTGTGTGTGTGAGTATGTGAGTGTGTGTATGTGTGTGAGTGTGTGTATATGTGCGTGTGTCTAAGTGTGTGTGAGTGTGTGTATATGTGTGTGTATGTGTGTCTAAGTGTGTGTGAGTGTGTGTATATGTGTGTGTGTGAGTGTGTGTATATGTGTGTGTGTGTGAGTGAGTGTGTGTGTATGTGTGTGAGTGTGTGTGTATATGTGTGTGAGTGTGTGTGCATATGTGTATACGAGTGTGTGCGTGCCTATGTGTGTATATGTGTGTAAGTGTGTAAGTGTATGTGTGTAAGTGTGAGTGTGTGTATATGTGAGTAAGTGTGTGTAAGTGTGTGTGTACATGTGTGTAAGTGTGTGTGTGTGTATTTGTGTGTAAGTGTGTGTATGTGTGTCAGTGTATGAGTGTGAGAGTATGTGTGTGTATGTGTTTGTAAGTGTGTGTATAAGTGTGTGAGTGTGTGTGTATGGGTGTGTGTGTAAGTGTGTATGTGTGTGTAAGTGTGTGTAAGTGTGTATGTGAGTGTGTGTGTGTATATGTGTGTGTGTGTGAGTATGTGTATAGGTGTGTGTGTGAGTGTGTGTGTGCATATGTGCATGAGTGTGTGTATATGTGTGTGTGAGTGTGTATGTGTGTGTGAGTGTGTGCATATGTGTGTGAGTGTAAAGTGTGTGTGAGTGTATATGTGAGAGTGTGTGTGTGTGTGAGTGTATATGTGAGAGTGTGTGTGTGAGTGTGTATGTGTGTGTGTATGTGTGTAAGTGTGTGTGTTTGTATATGTGAGTGCGTATGTGTGTATATCTATGTGTGTGAGAATGTGTGTATGTGTGTTTGTGCATGTGTATGTGTGTGTGAGTGTATGTGTGTGTGTGAGAGAGTATATGTATGTGAGTGTGTGTGTGTGCATGAAAATGTGTGTGTGTGTGTGAGAGAGTATATATCTGAGTGTGTGTGTTTGTGAGTGTGTATATGCGTGTGTATATGTGTGTGTATCTATGTGTGTGAGAGTGTGTGTATGTGTATGTGTGCTTGTGTATGTGTGAGTGTGTGCGCATATGTGTGTGAGTGTGTGTATGTGTGTGTGTGAGTGTGTATGTGTATGTGAGTGTGTGTATATGTGTGTTCGTGTGTGCGCATATGTGTGTGACTCTGTGTGTGTGAGTGTGTGTATGTGTGTGTGTATATATATACACGTGTGTGTGTGTATGTGTGTGAGTGTGTGTATGTGTGTGTATATATATATATACGTGTGTGTGTATGCGAGTGTGTATGTGTGTGAGTGTGTGTATTTGTGTGAGTGTGTGTATATGTGTGTAAATATGTGTGTGAGTGTGTGTGTATAGGTGTGAGTGTGTGAGTGTGTATGTGTGTGAGTATATGTGTGTATGTGTATATGTGTGTGAGAGTGTGTAGAGTGTGTGAGTGTGTGTGTATGTGAGTGTGAATGTATGTGTGTGTGTATGTGTGTGAGTGTGTGTATATGTGTGTGAGTATGTATGTGTGTGTGAGTATATGTTGTGAGTGTGTATGTGTGTGTGAGTGTGTGTGAGTGAGTGTGTATACGTGTGTGAGTGTGTGTGAGTGTGAGTGTGTGTGTGTGTGAGAGCGGGGGGGGAAGGGGGATTGGGGTAGGAAGGAGGCTGAATGGCCTCACCTTGCCTCTTCCCTCGGCTCCATGCCCCTGGCCCTCCCTCCCTGCCTCCACCCTCCCTCCCGTCTCATTCGGAACCCACTCGCTGAGGCGTTTGGGAGGGCTGGGGTGGGGGGAGGGGAAGGGCCGAACGGCCTCCGTCATGCCCTCCCTCCTCACCTATCGCCCCCCTCTCTGTCCTAGGTGAGCGACCTGGACCAGGAGAGAGAGAACGAGAGAGAGAGAGAGAGAGAGAGAGAGAGACGGAGGGTCCATTGGTGGATTGCGAAGAGAATGTGGACCCTCATCTTGACCCTGGGTGGGTGAGGGAGAGTGGGGGGGGGGGGCAGGGAGTTGGGTTTGGGAGGGGGATGGGGAGAGGGAGTGGGTGGGTGGGGGTGGGGGGGGGAACATGGGGGAGTCTCCCCTCCCCTCCCTCCCTCCCTCCGAGGTGAGCAGGGAACATTCTCTGGCTCGGGCCCAGACGATGGTGGGACGGGGCTTTGTGGGGGGGGGGGTGAGGTAGAGGGAGTCCGACGGTGGGAGTAACGTGACGTGGGGTGTGTTCTGCGTCTGTGCATTGGGAGCCCCCAGGATGTTGATAGTGGGGGGAGGGGAGGGAGGGGGGGATTCAGTGACGGTAACGCCATTGAACGTCAAGGGGGGGGGGGGGCGATGGTTCGATTCTCTCTCAATGGGGACCCTCAGGATGGTGATAGTGGGGGGGGGGGGGATTCGGTGACGGTAACATCATGGCGACACCGTCCCGGACTTGCGAGCGCGGTGTGGGGGGGGGGGGGTCGTGTCATTGGCCTCACGCTCATCCCCTCCCTCTCTCTCTCTCTCTCTCTCTCTCTCTCTCCCCCTCTCTCCATTTTCTCCTAGCTTCCTTCTCAGTGCAGCAGGGGATGTCCATGGAAGGTAAACACCGCCGGCCCCCCCCCTTTCCCCCCCCACAAACCCCTCGAACGGCATTCCCGTCGGGAGTCGGGGGCTAGGAAAAGGACCTGGGAGCGGCCACCAGAAGTTTGCGAGGGGATTTCCCAGCTATTCACAGGACGCAGCAGGACTGAGTATCCTTAGACGACTTGATCTGACGGGAGGCCGGAACGTTCGCTCCCCTACTCCTGGGTTTGGATTGGTTGGGGGGGGGGGGGGGAGTGTGTGTGTCTGTGCGCGTGGCATCCATCTTGGATTACGGGAGACGGAGAGGAATTTCTTCCACCCCCCCCCCCCCCCCAACGCCCCGGGAAGGGGAAGAGTTTAGCAGGAGGAGGCTGGGTATTGAAGGTTGAAACAGAGAGACCGGGGTGGAGGTGGGGAGGGGGAAGGGGGTGTAAAAGAGGGGTCAGCTCTCGTCCCGTTAGATGTGGGAGGGGGACTCAAGGAAGGGGGATGTGGGCCCAGAGGGTCACGACGTGTGGGGGGCTGGGGCGGGGACTCAGGTCCGGGAGTGGCTTGGGGTGAATGGCTGCCCCACCTTTGGCGTTGCTCTATCCCCTATGGGTGGGGGAGGGGTGGAAAGCCTGACCCCCCCCGACCCCAAGGTCAGAGGGGAAGGGGGAACGCCACACCCGCACTGGCGGTGGTGAACTGTCGATCCTTCGAACCCGGTGTGCTCGAAATGTCACTAATGTTCCTTCCTTTCCGTCCCTCCTCCCGTCCCTCCCTCCACTCCCTTCCTCCTTCCTTCCCTTCTCTCTCTCCCTCCATCGCCCCCTCCCTTCTCTCACTCCCCTCCTCTTCTCCCTCCCCTCCTTCATCCCTTCTCTCCCTCCGTCCACACTCTCCCACCCTCCCCTCGTTCTGTTCTCTCCCATCCCTCCCCTCCCTCCCTCTCCTCTCTCCTTCCCTCCTTCCCCCTCTCCCTCCCTCTCCTCCCCTTCCCTCTGTCCCTCCCTCCCACCTTTCTCCCCCTCTCTCCTTCCCTCTCTCCCCTTCTCTCCCTCCCTCTCTCTCTCTCTCGTTCTCTCCCTCCATCTCATCTCTTTCTCTCCTCCTCTCCGTCCCATCTCTCCCTCCCTCTCTCTCTCTCCTTCTCTCTCTCTCTCTCTCTCTGTGTCCCTTACTGTCTCTCTCTTTCTCTCTCGCATTCCCTCCCCCTCTCCCTCCCTCCTTCACCCCTTCTCCCCCTCTCTCACTCTCCTTCTCTCTCTCTCCCTCCCTCTCTCTCTCTCTCGTTCTCTCCCTCTCTCCCTCCCCTCTCTCCCTCCATCTCATCTCTCTCTCTCTCCTCCTCTCCGTCCCCTCTCCCTCTCTCCTTCTCTCTCTCTCTCCGTCTCTCTTGCTCTCCTCTCTCTCTCCTTCCCTCCCCTCTCTCCCTCCCTCTCTCTCTCTCCCCTACTCTCCCTCTCTTTCTCTCTCGTTCTCTCCCTCGCTCCCTCCTTTCTCCCTCCCTCGCTCCCTTGTCCTTCCCACCCTCTCTCTCCCTCCCCTCTCTCCTCCCCTCTCTCTCTCGTTCTCTCCCTCTGTCCCTCCCTCTCCCCCCCCCCCTCCGCCCCCCTCCCCGGCTCCCCGGCGCTGCCTGCATTGCTGTAGCGCCGGAGGTGCTGCAGCTGCGGTTGGTGAACGGGAGTAACCCTTGCTCGGGGAGAGTGGAGGTCCTCCACAACAGCACGTGGGGCACGATCTGCGACGATTACTGGGACCTGCCGGACGCGGTGGTGGTGTGCCGCCAGCTGGGCTGCGGCTTCGCCGAGCAGGCACACGGCGGGGCGCGGTTCGGCCAGGGGGCCGCCGAGATCTGGCTGGACGACGTCAAGTGCGAGGGCAGCGAGAGCCACCTCCGTCAGTGCGTTCTCCGGCCGGTCGGTCAGCACAACTGTAACCACCGCGAGGACGCAGGGGTGCTCTGTAACCCAGGTCAGGGCCACGGCCTCTCTCCCTCCCTCCCTCCCTCACTCCCTCCCTCCCTCCCTCACTCCCTCCCTCACTCACTCACTCCCTCACTCACTCACTCACTCCCTCCCTCACTCACTCACTCACTCCCTCCCTCACTCACTCACTCCCTCACTCCCTCCCTCACTCACTCACTCCCTCACTCACTCCCTCACTCACTCCCTCACTCACTCACTCACTCCCTCACTCCCTCACTCACTCACTCACTCACTCCCTCACTCACTCTCTCCCTCACTCCCTCACTCACTCCCTCACTCACTCACTCCCTCACTCACTCCCTCACTCACTCACTCACTCCCTCACTCACTCACTCACTCCCTCACTCACTCACTCCCTCACTCACTCCCTCATTCACTCCCTCACTCACTCCCTCCCTCACTCACTCCCTCACTCACTCACTCACTCACTCCCTCCCTCCCTCACTCACTCCCTCACTCACTCACTCCCTCACTCACTCCCTCACTCACTCCCTCACTCACTCACTCCCTCACTCACTCACTCACTCCCTCCCTCACTCACTCACTCACTCACTCCCTCCCTCCCTCACTCACTCCCTCACTCACTCACTCCCTCACTCACTCCCTCACTCACTCACTCACTCCCTCACTCACTCACTCACTCCCTCACTCACTCACTCCCTCACTCACTCCCTCATTCTCTCCCTCACACTCCCTCACTCACTCACTCCCTCCCTCCCTCCCTCACTCACTCCCTCACTCACTCACTCACTCACTCACTCCCTCTGTGTCACTCTCCCTCCCTCCATCTGTGTCACTCGCCCTCCCTCCCTCTCTGTCACTACCTCCCTCCGTCCGTCTGTGTCACTCTCCCTCCATCCCTCTCTGTCACTCTCCCTCCTTCCCTCTCTGTCACTCTCCCTCCCTCCCTCTGTGTCACTCTCCCTCCCTCTATCTGCATCACTCTCCCTCCCTCCCTCTGTGTCACTCTCCCTCCCTCCCTCTGTGTCACTCTCCTTCCCTCCGTCTGAGTCACTCTCCCTCCCTCCCTCTGTGTCACTCTCCCTCCCTCCCTCTGTGTCACTCTCCCTCCTTCCATCTGCGTCACTCTCCCTCCCTCCCTCTGTGTCACTCTCCCTCCCTCCCTCTGTGTCACTCTCCCTCCCTCCCTCTGTGTCACTCTCCTTCCCTCCGTCTGAGTCACTCTCCCTCCCTCCATCTGTGTCACTCTCCCTCTTCCATCTGTGTCACTCTCCCTCCTTCCATCTGTGTCACTCTCCCTCCCTCCCTCTGTGTCACTCTCCCTCTTCCATCTGTGTCACTCTCCCTCCTTCCATCTGTGTCACTCTCCCTCCCTCCCTCTGTGTCACTCTCCCTCCCTCTATCTGCGTCACTCTCCCTCCCTCTATCTGCGTCACTCTCCCTCCCTCCCTCTGTGTCACTCTCCCTTCGTCCGTCCGTGTCACGGTCTTTTTGACAAAATCACTGTCTGTTTAACAATTTTAAAACGGAAAACCAAATTTAAAGTGAAAATAAACAAAAATAAAGTGAAAATAAATAACTTTTAAGTGAAAATGATCAACTTCAAAGTGAAAATAAACAACTATAAAGTGAAAATAAATAGCTTTAAGGTGAAAATGATCAACTCTAAAGTGAAGATAATTAACTTAAATAAAGTGAAAATAAACAACAATAAAGTGAAAATGAACAACTTTAAAGTGAAAATAAACAACTATAAAGTGAAAATAAATAGCTTTAAGGTGAAAATGATCAACTCTAAAGTGAAGATAATTAACTTAAATAAAGTGAAAATAAACAACAATAAAGTGAAAATGAACAACTTTAAAGTGAAAATAAATAACTGTAAAGTAAAACTGACAATTTTAGTGTGAAAATTAATGACTTTAAAGTGAAAATAAACAACTTTAAAGTGAAAATGAACAACTCTAAAGTGTAAAAGATTGCTCTAAACTGAAAATAAACATTTTGCAAGTGAAACAAACTTTAAAGTCAGAATAAACAAATTCAAAGTGAAAATAAATAACTTCAAAGTGCAAATAAATGACTTGAAACTGAAAATAAACAACTTTAAAATGAAACAGAGTGACTTTAAAGTGTAAGAAAAAAACACTTTAAAGTCATTATAATCCCTTTCAGAGTGCCAATACACAACATCAAATTGCAAGTAAACAGCTTTAAACTGAAGAAACAACTTTAAACGGAAAAGAAACAATTTCAAACTGAGACTTTAAAGTGACACAAGATTTAAACTGTAAAGTGAAAATAAACAACTTTAAAATGAAAACGAATGACTTCAAACTGAAAATGAACAACTTCAAATTGAAAATGAACTAATTTGAAGTGGAAATGAACGGGTTTAAGGTGGAAAACAACTTTAAAGTGAAAGTTAATGCCTTCAAATTGAACAATTATTTTGACATGAAAATAAACTATTTTGAAGTGAAAATAAATGAATTTAAAATGGGAAAAAAAAATTAAATAAATATTATCAACTTGAAGGTGAAAACCAAAGACTTAAAAGTGAAAATGAACAACTTTAAAGTGAAAATGAAGAATTTTAAATTGAAAATGCAAAATGTTCAACATTTAAAGGAAATAAAACAATTTTAAAGTGCGAGAAAACTACTTTAAAGTGGAAAATAGCTTTAATGTGAAAATAAACGACTTTAAAGTGAAAATGAACAACTTTAAAGTGAAAATGAACAACATTAAAGCGAAAATGAAGAATTTTAAATTGAAAATGCAAAATGTTCAACATTTAAAGGAAATAAAACAATTTTAATGTGCAAGAAAACTACTTTAAAGTGGAAAATAGCTTTAATGTGAAAATAAATGACTTTAACGTGAAAATGGACGAATTTAAGTTGAGAAAGGAATACTTAAGTATGCCTGAAAGTGTACTTTAAGGTCAAAATACATGACTTCAAATTGAAAATAAATGGCCTTAGGTCAAAAGTAAACAACTTTAGGATAAAAGCAAGTTTAAAGGGAAAAGCAATGAATGTTAAAAATATTCAGTTGAACCAAACAATAAGCAAATTTGAGTTGAAAAGACGACTTTAAAAGGGGAGGTGTAAAATGAGGACTCCTGAAAAAAGTTGTAAGACCAACTGAGCCCTTCACACCCCTCCTGTGTGTCAGTGTCTGCTGTCTCACTGTCCATCGTTGTCCCTGTTTCGTAGACCAGCCCCCGAAACCATCCATCATCCTCAACCGGGAATCAGATAGCTTCGTGAAAGGGGAGACGCTGTACATCCAGTGCAACTCCTTTGGCTACTACCAGATGGCGCTCTTCTACCTGTACAAGGGAGACAGCGAGAGGCCCATCGCAAAGAAGGCCCCCTCGGCCAGAGGCTACGCTGCCACCTTCCGCTTTCCGAACATCGACGAGTCCCACCAGGGCAACTACAGCTGCATGTACGACGTGGAGGTGTCGGGTCGGCTACACAGCTCAGCGAGAAGCGATACGGCCAAGGTCATGGTGAACGGTAGGTACTGGCTAACCCTGGGCTATTTGAGGTGTCGGGGAAGGGTAGGGGGCTTGATGATAGTTGTTGGCAGTTGTCCCTCCTCCTTCTCACAGAGGGTACTGACTCGGCTCGTTTTAATTTAATTGCCTCTTTGTTATTTTTAATCACAGCACCGTTTTTCCAGTTTAAAGTTGTTTCTCGCTTTAAAGTTGTTTTTCACATCAAACTTTTTTTTTGCTTTATATTGTTTCCACTTTAAAGTTTGTTTCGCTTTAAGGATTTTTTCACTTTAAAGTTGTTTTTCACTTTAAAGTTGTTTTTCACATTAAACCTGTTTTTTTTTGCCTTAAATTGTTTCCACTTTAAAGTTTGTTTCACTTTAAAGTTGTTTTTCACTTTAAAGTTGTTTTTTGCCTTAAATTGTTTCCACTTTAAAGTTTGTTTCGCTTTAAAGTTGTTTTTCACCTTTAAGTTGTTTTTCACAACTTAAGGTCAAAATACATGACTTCAAATTGAAAATAAATGGCCTTAGGACAAAAGTAAACAACTTTAGGATAAAAGCAAGTTTAAAGGGAAAAGCAATGAATGTTAAAAATATTAAGTTGAACCAAACAATAAGCAAATTTGAGTTGAAAAGACAACTTTAAAAGGGAAGGTGTAAAATGAGGACTCCTGAAAAAAGTTGTAAGACCAACTGAGCCCTTCACACCCCTCCTGTGTGTCAGTGTCTGCTGTCTCACCGTCCATCGTCGTCCCTGTTTCGTAGACCAGCCCCCGAAACCATCCATCATCCTCAACTCTTTTGCTTTAAATTGTTTCCACTCTAAGGTTGTTTCTCACTTTAAAGTTGTTTTTCACATTAAACCTGTTTTATTTGCCTTAAATTGTTTCCATTTTAAAGTTTGTTTCACTTTAAAGTTGTTTTTCACTTTAAAGTTGTTTTTTGCCTTAAATTGTTTCCACTTTAAAGTTTGTTTCACTTTAAAGTTGTTTTTCATATTAAATTCTTTTGCTTGAAATTGGTTCCACATTAAAATTGTTTTTCATTATAAAGTTGTTTCCCTGCTTTAACATCATTTTCTTTTCCACTTTAGGGTTGTTTTGTTTTTCACTCCTGCAAGTCGTTTTTCCAGTTTAAAGTTGTTTCTCGCTTTAAAGTTGTTTTTCACATCAAACTTTTTTTTTGCTTTATATTGTTTCCACTTTAAAGTTTGATTCACTTTAAGGATTTTTTCACTTTAAAGTTGTTTTTCACTTTAAAGTTGTTTTTCACATTAAACCTGTTTTTTTTGCCTTAAATTGTTTCCACTTTAAAGTTTGTTTCGCTTTAAAGTTGTTTTTCACTTTTAAGTTGTTTTTCACATTAAGCTTTTTTTGCTTTAAATTGTTTCCACTCTAAGGTTGTTTCTCACTTTAAAGTTGTTTTTTTTTGCCCTAAATTGTTTCCAGTTTAAAGTTTGTTTCACTTTAAAGTTGTTTTTCACATTAAATTCTTTTGCTTGAAATTGGTTCCACATTAAAGTTGTTTTTCATTATAAAGTTGTTTCCCTGCTTTAACATCATTTTCTTTTCCACTTTAGGGTTGTTTATTTTTCACTCCTGCAAGTTGTTTTCCCCCAGTTTAAAGTTGTTTTTCCCCGTTTAAAGTTGTTTTTCCAGTTTAAAGTTGTTTTTCACATTAAACTTTTTTGCTTTAAATTATTTCCACGTTAAAGTTGTTTTTCAAATTAATATGTTTTTTGCTTTAAATTGTTTCCACTCTAAAGTTGTTTTGCGCTGTAAAGTATTTTTACATTAAAGTTCCTTTTTTGCTTTGAAGTTGTTTTTATCTTTAAACTTGCTTTGTTTTGCCCCAAAGTAGTTTTTTCTGCTTTAACGTTGCTTTTTTGGCTGTAATTTTTTTTGCTTTAAAGCTGTTGTTCACTTTGAAGTTGATTTTTGACTTTAACTTCTTTTTTAATGTTGAAGTCGTGTTTTTACTTTAAAGTTGCTTTTCACTTCAAAGTTGTTTTTTTTCCCCACATTAAAATTGCTTTTCCTCATTACAGTTTTTTTCGTTATAAAGTTGTTTCCCTGCTTTCTAGTTACTTTTTCCGCATTAAAGTTGTTTTTCACTTTCAAGTTGTTCTCCTGCTTTATCATCGTTTTCTTTTCCGCTTTAGAGTTATTTTATTTTTTGCTCCTGCAAGTTGTTTTTCCAGTTTAAAGTTGTTTTTCCCCGTTTAAAGTTGTTTTCCCCCATTTAAAGTTATTTTCCCCGTTTAAAGTTATTTTTCCAGTTTAAAGTTTTTCCAGTTTGAAGTTTTTTCCCCGTTTAAAGTTATTTTTCCAGTTTAAAGTTATTTTCCCCGTTTAAAGTTATTTTTCCAGTTTAAAGTTTTTCCAGTTTGAAGTTGTTTTCCCCGTTTAAAGTTGTTTTTCCAGTTTAAAGTTAGTTTTCCCCGTTTAAAGTTGTTTTCCCCGTTTAAAGTTATTTTTCCAGTTTAAAGTTTTTCCACGTTTAAAGTTGTTTTTCCCCATTTAAAGTTATTTTTCCAGTTTAAAGTTGTTTTTCCAGTTTAAAATTGTTTTTCCCCGTTTAAAGTTATTTTTCCTCGTTTAAAGTTATTTTTCCAGTTTAAAGTTGTTTTTCCAGTTTAAAGTTATTTTTCCAGTTTAAAGTTGTTTTTCCAGTTTAAAGTTATTTTTCCAGTTTAAAGTTGTTTTTCCCCATTTAAAGTTGTTTTTCCAGTTTAAAGTTTTTCCAGTTTGAAGTTGTTTTCCCCGTTTAAAGTCATTTTTCCAGTTTAAAGTTATTTTTCCTGTTTAAAATTGTTTTTTCCAGTTTAAAATTATTTTTCCCCGTTTAAAGTTGTTTTCCCCGTTTAAAATTATTTTTCCAGTTTAAAGTTATTTTTCCCAGTTTAAAGTTGTTTTCCCCCGTTTAAAGTTATTTTTCCCCGTTTAAAGTTGTTTTTCCTGTTTAAAGTTATTTTTCCAGTTTAAAGTTATTTTTCCCCGTTTAAAGTTGTTTTTCCAGTTTAAAGTTGTTTTTCCAGTTTAAAGTTGCTTTTCCCCGTTTAAAGTTGTTTTTCCCTGTTTAAAGTTGTTTTTCCCTGTTTAAAGTTGTTTTTCCCCATTTAAAGTTGTTTTTCCAGTTTAAAGTTGTTTTTCCAGTTTAAAATTATTTTTCCAGTTTAAAGTTGTTTTTCCAGTTTAAAGTTGTTTTTCCAGTTTAAAGTTGTTTTTCCCCGTGGGCGGCACGGTGGCACAGTGGTTAGCACTGCTGCCTCACAGCGCCTGGAGACCCGGGTTCAATTCCCGACTCAGGCGACTGACTGTGTGGAGTTTGCACGTTCTCCCCGTGTCTGCGTGGGTTTCCTCCGGGTGCTCCGGTTTCCTCCCACAGTCACAAAGATGTGCGGGTCAGGTGAATTGGCCATGCTAAATTGCCCGTAGTGTTAGGTAAGGGGTAAATGTAGGGGTATGGGTGGGTTGCGCTTCGGCGGGTCGGTGTGGGCTTGTTGGGCCGAAGGGCCTGTTTCCACACTGTAAGTAATCTAATCTAAAGTTGTTTTCCAGTTTAAAGTTGTTTTTCCCCGTTTAAAGTTGTTTTTCCAGTTTAAAGTTGTTTTTCCCCATTTAAAGCCTTTTTTTTCACTTTAAGGTTGCTTCCCTGCTTTAAAGTTGTTTGCCTCTTCAAAGTCTTTTAGGCTCTGCAGTGGTTCATCGGCTTGAGAGTTGCCCAACGTTGTCAATTTTAACTCAGGGTGGGCGGGCAATGGTTTATGGCCAGTCCCTAATAGCCCAGGCGTCCATATTCCCCCGAGGCCCCTCCCCAGAAACCCCCGCCAACCTAACCCACCTCCACACCGGTATGGGGGGGGGGGGGGTGGGGCGGGACGTGTCAAAGGGATAAACACCAACAACTTGAGGTCAAGAAAGTTAAAGCAGGGAAGCAACCTTAAAGTGAAAAAAAGGACTTTAAACGGGGAAAAAAACAACTTTAAAGTGAGAAACAACTTTAAAGAGGCAAAAATAACTCGATGTAAGCAGAAAGCAGCTTTAACGTGAAAAATAAGGTTAAAGCAACAAAGTGCAACTTTAAAAGAGAAAACAATTTTTAAAAGCAGGCAACTTTAATGCGAAAAACAACTTTAAGCTGGAAAAAAAAAATCTTTTAGGTTCGAAAAAATAACTTTAAAAAGACGAACAAACGATAAATCGGGAAAATCAACTCTAAAAGCAGAAATGTAACGACTTTACTCGAGATTCCCTACAGTGGATTCCCCAACAAGTCCACACCGGCCCTCCATAGAGAAACCCAACCACCTCCCCCCCCTACCCACTCTATATTTACCCCTGACTAATCCACCTAAAATGTCCTTAAAGATGAAGCTGTTAAAGCACAGGGGGACTTTAAAATGAAACATAAGACTTTAAACAGGGACAGACGACTTTAAACAACTTCCAGGTACGAGAACACCCCGACAACTTTAAAGCGAAAGAAAAAACAACTTCAAACTGGGAAAGCAGAAGCTACATATCAGCAGAAAAAAAAACAACTTTAAAGTGAAAAAACAACTTTATGCAGAAAATAACTTTAAAAAGCAGTAGAACAACTTTAAAGTGATAAAGAAATTTAAAGTGGAAAATAACTTTAAAAGCAGAAAAAACTTTAAAGTGAAAACAACTTTTCTTTAGATTACTTACAGTGTGGAAACAGGCCCTTCGGCCCAACGAGTCCACACCGGCCCTCCAAAGAGCAACCCACCCAGACCCATTCCCCTACATTTACCCCTTCACCTAACACTCCGGGCAATTTAGCAATGGCCAATTCACCCTGACCTGCACATCTTTGTGACTGTGGGAGGAAACCGGAGCACCCGGAGGAAACCCACGCAGACACGGGGAGAACGTGCAAACTCCACACAGTCGGTCGCCTGAGGCGGGAACTGAACCCGGGTCCCTGGCGCCTGGGAGGCAGCAGTGCTGCCCAACTTTAGAGCAGAGAAACAACTTTATAGCGAAAAAGACAACTTTGTAGTGGATAAGCAGCTGTAAAAGCAGTCAAACAACTTTAAAGTGGAAAATAACTTTAGAGCAGAAAAACAACTTTATAGTGAAAAAACAACTTTAAAGCAGACAAGTAACTTTAAAGTGAGAAACTAACTTTAAAGCAGAAAAACAACTTTATAGCGAAAAAGACAACTGTTGTAGTGGATAAGCAGCTATAAAAGCAGTCAAACAACTTTAAAACGGAAAATAACTTCAGAGCAGAGAAACAACTTTATAGTGAAAAAACAACTTTGAGCAGATAAGTAACTTTAAAGTGAGAAACTAACTTTAAAGCAGAAAAACAACTTTAAACCAAAAATAATCTTTAATGTGAGTATTAAATTTTGAAGAGCAAACTGACTTTACTGTGAAAAACAACTTTAAAACAGGAGGAAACTATTTTAACGTGAAACTAAATGCTGTTAAGAGTTTTATAGAGAAAAAAACAATAGCTACAACTTTAAAGCTGAAAATCAGCTTTATTTGGGTGGTTTTGGAGCTGGGAAAGGTGATGAGGGTGGGTTTACGTCATTCTCTCGCGCATGAGGAGGGGTGGGTAGGAGTCATCGCCCTCATTCCTGCCTTCGAGTGACTCCAGTCTCATCCCTGCCTCCCGCAGAGCATCTCCAGGGGCCCAAGCTGAGCCTGACGGCGGCGGGACAGAAGCTGATGAAGGGCCAGACCATGGAGCTGGCCTGCGAGGCGGGGTATGGGTTCAGCGGCGCCCGCTTCTTCCTCTACAAGGACGGCGGGCCGTCGCCGGTGGCCAGCCGGCTGGCGCCCTCCCGCTCGGCGCGGGCTCACTTTGCCTTCGACGACGTCTCCAGCGCCGACGGCGGCAACTATTCCTGCAGCTACCAGGTTTGGATAGCTGGTCAGCGGTTCAACTCCTCCCTCAGCGACCCCGTCAACATCACCGTCAACGGTGAGAGTTCCGGCCCTCTGACCGTTAACACCCACCGCGCTCGCTCTATCGCTCCTTCTGCGTCCGTCAGCACTTCCCCCGCGCTCCTGTGGGAGGGAGTCGCGGCCTGGAATTTCGGCCAATTTCCCTCTGACCTGGCGCCCAACACCCACCTCTCCCTTTGCCCCCACACCCCATCTCTACCCAACTCCCTCTACCCAATGCCCCCTCTCCCTCATGCCTTCTTAGCGCCAACTCCCCCTCTCTTTACCCCCCTCCATACGCCCGCACACCCCATCTCTACCCAACTCCCTCTACCCAATGCCCCTTCCCCATTGTACATTTCCAGTGCCAACTCCCCCTGTCTTTACCCCCCTCCATACGCCCACACACCCCATCTCTACCCAACTCCCTCTACCCAATGCCCCTTCCCCATTGTACCTTTCCAGTGCCAAACACCCCCTGGTCTTTACCCGCCTCCACATGCCCACACACCCCATCTCTACCCAACTCCCTCTACCCAATGCCCCTTCCCCATTGTACCTTTCCAGTGCCAACTCCCCCTGTCTTTACCCCCCTCTCCATATCCCCAAATCAACCCAACTCCCCCTTCGCCAATGGCGTTTTCCATTTCTGGTGCCAACCTCCCTGTCTTTACCCCGTCTCCCCCTTCCACCCTCTCCAGGCCCCATTTCCCACCCAACTCCCCCTACCCAATGGAACCGTCCTCCCTTGGACTGCCCTCAAACCAACCCCTCTCCCATTTCCTCTAATGCCCCTTCCTCCCCAACCCTCCCCACTCAATGCCCACCCCTACCTTCCTAGTGCCAACACTTCCCGTCGTCACCCACTGCTCCCGACCGTCCTCCCCCCTTTTCCCCACCCCGGCCCCCTCCCAGACCCCCCCAACAAACCCACACTCTTCCCCCCCTCCTCTCCCCAAGGGACAATAGGAGGAGGCCATGTCTACATCCCCTCCCCATCCCAGCCAGGCAGCGACGACGTGAGGGCAGTGGGTTTCCGGGCCCCGATATCGGAGGACTGGTGGCTGGGGTGTGTTTCCGACGCGGGGCCCGGTGGGGAAATGCGGACAGTCGCCTCTGAGGGGAGCGTGTGAGGGGTTTGGGCGGGGAGGGGCATTTGCAAGATGGCGGTGGTTTTGCCGGGACGGGGTGGGGGGGAGGGGGTTGGTGGTGTGTGGTTGGAAGGATTCGCAGCCCAGCTGGGCATTGGCGAGGAGAGTGAGTGAGTGAGTGAGTGAGATTTGGAGCTCAGCCGTGCATTCGTGAGGAGAGTAAGGTGTGGAGAGTAGTCAACCATTCGAGCGGAGGGTGAGAGTTGGAGATCAGCCGAGCATTCGGGAGGAGAGCGAGTGAGTGAGATTTGGAGCTCAGCCGTGCATTCGTGAGGGGAGTAAGTTGTGGAGAGTAGTCAACCATTCGAGTGGAGGGTGAGAGTTGGAGATCAGCCAAGCATTTGGGAGGAGAGCGAGCGAGTGAGATTTGGAGCTCAGCCGTGCATTCGTGAGGGGAGTAAGGCGTGGAGAGCAGACAACCATTCGAGTGGAGAGTGAGAGTTGGAGATCAGCCAAGCATTCGGGAGGAGAGTAAGGTGTGGAGAGTAGTCAACCATTCGAGTGGAGGGTGAGAATTGGAGATCAGCCGAGCATTCGGGAGGAGAGCGAGCGAGTGAGATTTGGAGTTCAGCTGTGCATTCGTGAGGGGAGTAAGTTGTGGAGAGTAGTCAACCATTCGAGTGGAGAGTGAGAGTTGGAGATCAGCCATGCATTCGTGAGGAGAGTAAGGTGTGGAGAGCAGACAACCACTCGAGTGGAGAGTGAGATTTGGAGATCAGCCGTGCATTCGTGAGGAGAGTAAGGTGTGGAGAGCAGGCAACCATTCGGGTGGAGGGTGAGAGTTGGAGATCTGCCAAGCATTCGGGAGGAGAGCGAGCGAGTGAGATTTGGAGCTCAGCCGTGCATTCGTGAGGAGAGTAAGGTGTGGAGAGTAGTCAACCATTCGAGTGGAGGGCGAGAGTTGGAGATCTGCCAAGCATTCAAGTGGAGAGTGAGAGTTGGAGATCAGCCAAGCATTCAAGAGGGAGACTCCGAGATGCTAACCAGACCCCTCAACTCTCTCTCTCTCTCTGTCTCTCTCACTCTCTTCCCCCTCCCGTTCTGCCTTCGCCCCCCACCCCCTCCAGATGACGTCGCCTTGCGCCTGGTGGATGGAGGGAACGACTGCTCTGGGACGGTCCAGGTCTACTACAACGGCACCTGGGGCTGGGTGTGCAGGGACTCCTGGGACATTGCGGACTCCCAGGTGGTGTGCCGGCAGCTGGGCTGCGGCTTCGCCAGGAGCCAGGAGGGGGCGCCGCGCCTGCCCGCAGCGGGGACGCCCAAGCTGTTCTGGCTCAGCACCGTGCGGTGTCGAGGTGGGGAGAGCCACCTCTGGGCCTGCCAAGCCCGCGCCTGGAGCGCCACGGTGACCTGTAGCCGTGCGGAGGTGGCGGGAGTCACGTGCGCTGGTAAATCCTCCCCCCCTTCCCCCCCCCAACCGCGCGTCCCCTGGCGGTTACCGAGGCGGTGGGGAAGGGAGTGTCCAGAGAAATGTCTGCCCAACCCCGCGCCCCCACCTTGGCGCTCAACGGTGCACCGATCGTGAGAGAATCGAACCGTCGCCCCCTTGACGTTCAATGGTGTTACCGTCACTGAATCCCCCCCTCCCTCCCCCCACTATCACCATCCTGGGGGCTCCCATTGAGAGAGAATCCAACCATCGCCTCCCCTTGACGTTCAATGGCGTTACCGTCACTGAATCCCACAGCCCACCTCTCGACTCCCTCTACCTCACCCTCCCCACAACGTCCCGTCCCAACATCGACAACGCGCAAGGGAGGGTATTCTCCCCGCTCACCTCGGACTGAGGGAGGGGAGAGTCCGCGATACTTGAGAGACTCGCGCTGTCAGGGGATGGAGCAGCCCCCTTCCCCACTCTGTCAATCCCCCTCTCTCTGTCTGTCTGTCTCTCTCTCTATCTCTCTGTCTCTGTCTCTCTGTCTCGCTCTGTCAATCCCCCTCTCTCTGTCTGTCTCTCTCTATCTATCTCTCTGTCTTGCTCTGTCAATCTCCCTCTCTCTGTCTGTCTGTCTGTCTGTCTCTCTCTCTCTCTGTCTCTCTCTCTCTCTGTCTCTCTGTGTCTCTCCCTCTCTCTGTCTCGCTGTCTCGCTCTGTCAATCTCCCTCTCTCTGTCTCCCTTTCTCTCTGTCTGAGGGTAGCTCTCTCACCTCCTTCTCTCTATCTCTCTATCTCTCTCACTCTATGTCTCTGTCTCTCTACCCTCCTTTGCTCTCTGTCTCCAACACTGTCTCTCTCTCTCTCTCTCCATCTGTCTCTTGCTCTGTCCCTCTCTTTCCCCATTCTCTTTACTGTCCCTCTCTGTCTCTCTCCGCCTGCCCGTCTCTGTCTCTCTCCGCCTGTCTGTCTCTCTGTCTTTTGCTCTCTCTCTCTATCTGTATCTCTCCGTCTCTCTGTCTGTCTATCTCTCTCTGTTTGTCTCTATCTCCTTCCTTTCTCTCTCTCTCCCTTCCCCCCCTTTCTCTCCATCTCTCTCTGTCGCTCTCCATCTCTGTGTCTATCTCTCTCTCATAACTTTGTCTCTATCTTTCTCTTTGTCTGTTTCGCTCTGTCTCTCTCACTCTATGTCTCTGTGTCTCTCTCTCTCTGCTGTGTCTCTCTCTCTGTCTCTCTGTTTTCTCCCTGTCTCTCTCTCTCTTTCTCTCTCTCTCTGTATCTCTCTCTCTTTTTTCTCTCTCTCTCTGTATCTCTCTCTCCCTTCCCTCCTTTCTCCCTCTCTGTCTCTCTCTCTCTGTCTCTCTGTTTCTCTCTCTCTCTCTCTCTCCCTCTCTATCTCTCTCTCCCCATCTCCTTTCTCCTTCCCTGGCTCCCTCTCTCGCTGTTTTCTCTCTCTCTCTCTCTCTCTCTCTCCCCATTTCCTTTCTCCTTCCCTATCTCTCTCTCTCTCTCGCTCTCTCAGTTTCTCTCTCCATCCCTCTCTCTCTCTCTCTCTCTCTGTTCCCTCTCTCCACGCCCCCAACGCGGAGGGGGGTGGGGTTGGGGAGGGAAATCGGCTTTGTGAGGAGGGGTATTGAGGGCCGGGACAGAGGGGACGGAGAGGGGGGCTCGGACGGGAGTGTGTAAGAGGGAGGCAGGGGTCGGAGGAGGGTGTCAGAGAGGCGTGACGCGAAGGGGTCTGGCCACCATCTCACCGTGTCTACGCTCCTCCCTCGACCCTCCTCCCTCCCTCCCCTTACCCCGTTCACCCCCCCTCCCCTCCCCCCCCACCTCAGCTCAGCCGCCAGCTCCCACTGTGGCGGGAGGGAAGCTCATCTTCCAAGGGGATGCTCTCCGGGTGACGTGTACCGCCAGCTCCCTCTACCGGGGGGCCACCATGCGCCTCTTCCAGGACGGGATCCCCCCTTCCGAGGTGGCGTCTGGGAAAATCGCGTCCTCCCTGAGCAACGTGCGGTTCGAGATCCCGGACGCCAACGTCACGGGCTCGGGCGCCTACTGGTGCCGCTACGAGCTGGGAGTGGCCGAGTTGCTCTTCATCTCCGAACGGAGCGCTTTGTTGGAGGTCACGGTGTTGGGTGAGTACCCGCTCCTCCCTTCCCCCTCCCCCTCCTTCCCCAGTCCCTCTGTCGCAGCCTTCAATACCTCCCACCCCCCCCAACCCAGCGATCGAGAATTTTTTTGGCTTTGCTCCCTTCCATCGCCCCCCCCCCCCCTTCAAGTCTCTCTGTTTCAGACTTCAATACCCTCCCAATCCCGATGGTCAAGGACTCATTGAGTTTGCTCCCCTCTGTCCCCCCCCCACTTCAAGTCCCTCAGTCTCTGACTTCAATACCCCCCCCAACCCAGAGATCAAGAATATTTTGGGTTTGCTCCCTTCCATCGCCCCCCCTTCAAGCCCCTCTGTTTCAGACTTCAATACCTCCCACCCGCCAACCCAACGGTCAAGGATGTCTTGATTTTGTCCCCCCCCCCCCTCATTTCCTGTCCCTCTCTCTCTCAGCCTTTAATACCCTCCCAACCCCAATGGTCAAGGACTCATTGATTTTGCTCCCCTCCATCGCCCCCCCCTTCAAGTCCCTCAGTCTCACCCTTCAATACCTCCCACCCCCCCAAACTCAGCGATCGAGGATTTATTGGGCTCGCTCCCCTATCGAATCCCTCCATCTCAGCCTCCAATAACCTTCCCCCTCCCACACGCCCCCCCCCCCCCTGCTGTTGTCCCTGTCCAATCCCGTCCTCCAATGGCCCTCTGTGGTCAACGGTTCCACCAGTTTCACGCAGCTCCACTTCCTCCCCTCCCTCCCACCACCGGTTCCAGTCCCTCTATCTCTACGCCCACTGAGGGCACTCCTCCTTCAAAGATCTCACCGGTTTCAACTTGTCGGCGTTCCCCCTTTCCAGTCCCTTCAATACCCCCCTCTCCATTGCTCAAGAATTTTGTGGATTCCCCTCCCTCGACTCCCACCTTTCCAGTCCCTCTGTCTGAGCCTTCAATAACTCCCCTGAAGGTTAGGAATTTCGGGGATCGTCTCCCCTCCGTTCCCCCCTTTTCCCAGTCCCTTCTGTCTCAGCTTTCCAATCCCCTCCCCCACCCCGACAGATGGTGAAAGATTTCCGCGGATACACTGCCCTCCTTTCCTGCTTTTCCTCCATCGCAGCCTTCAATACCTCCTCGAAGAATTTTGCGGGTGTGTTTCCCTCCTTCCCACGCCCCTCAGCGTTCAATATCCCCCCCCCACCCCAGTCTGCGATAACTTGCCCCCCCCCCCTCCTAGAGATGAAGTTCCTCCCTCGCTCTAGCTCGGCCTTGACTCCGCAGAGGCCCCCCACCCACAGGGAGAGTGGCGCACCTCGAATCAAGTCGTCAAAGGATCCTCAGGCCTGCACCTTTCAAAACCCAAGTGGCCTCTTAACCCACTCCCTCATGGGATGGTCTCTCCGTCCTCCCAGGGAATACTCTCTGGAGTGTCTCCGGTTCCTGGTCTGCCTTTGCTCAGCTACAGTGCCCAGGAACTCATCACCGGAGCCCAGCAATATTCTCACAAAAGCCCTGTACGGTGTTACCAAACATGGCCTGACTTTCACACCCCATTAACGTTGCAATAACTAATTGTTCAGGGTGTCCTGCGACTTGGAGGTGACTTAAGCTCAGAGTGTCCCTTTGATACCTCTTGGCTGTAACTTTCCGCAGTCTCTCTCTGGTCAAATAATCTCCATCTCCTCTCCTCCTCCCGCAAAAAGGTCTCCATTTGCCGGACTTAATGTGCCCTCTGATATATACACAGACCCGTGCCTCTCTCTAATCCCCAGAACAGTTCAACTCATGTGAGGTGCTAAATTACCCATAGTGCCCAGGGATGTGCAGGTTAGGGTGGGGGATTCGCCATGCTAAATTACCCATAGTGCCCAGGGATGTGCAGGTTAGGGTGGGGGATTGACCGTGCTAAATTACCCATAGTGCCCAGGGATGTGCAGGTTAGGGTGGGGGATTGACCGTGCTAAATTACCCATAGTGCCCAGGGATGTGCGGGTTAGGGTGGGGGATTGACCGTGCTAAATTACCCATAGTGCCCAGGGATGTGCAGGTTAGGGTGGGGGATTGACCGTGCTAAATTACCCATAGTGCCCAGGGATGTGCAGGTTAGGGTGGGGGATTGACCGTGCTAAATTACCCATAGTGCCCAGGGATGTGCGGGTTAGGGTGGGGGATTGACCGTGCTAAATTACCCATAGTGCCCAGGGATGTGCAGGTTAGGGTGGACAACATCATCTAGGCCCCACGTGGCTCCCTTTGAACTCCGGGGGGCCCTGGGGAATCCTCCCGTCTCTCTGCACTGTTCCCCCTATCCCTCTCTCACTCTCTCCCCCCTTCTCTCCCGCACCCCCTCCTCACCCCCCAAACCCGGGGACAGACGACGCCGAGCTGCGATTGGCCGGCGGGACGGACACTTGCTCGGGCCGCGTGGAACTGCAGTACAACGGGACCTGGGGCACAGTCTGCGACTCCGGCTGGGACACGCTGGACGCCGAGGTGGTGTGCCGCCAGCTGGGCTGCGGCTTCGCCCGCGCCGCCGTGCCCGGCGGTCACTTTGGCGAGGGCGAGGGCCACCCGCTCCTGGACAATGTCCGCTGCAACACCAGCGAGAGGGCCCTCTGGTCGTGCCCGGCCAGCACCATCTCCACCGCCATCGGCGCCAAGCGGTGTCGCCAGAGGGAGGGCGCTGGCGTCATCTGCACAGGTGAGTCCTGGGATTGGCTGTATTAAATTACCCATAATGCACAGGGATGTGCAGGTTAGGGTGGGGGATTGGCCGTGCTAAATTACCCATAGTGCCCAGGGATGTGCGGGTTAGGGTGGGGGATTGGCCGTGCTAAATTACCCATAGTGCCCAGGGATGTGCAGGTTAGGGTGGGGATTGGCCGTGCTAAATTACCCATAGTGCCCAGGGATGTGCAGGTTAGGGTGGGGGATTGACCGTGCTAAATTACCCATAGTGCCCAGGGATGTACAGGTTAAGGTGGGGATTGGCCGTGCTAAATTACCCATAGTGCCCAGGGATGTGTGGGTTAGGGTGGGGGATTGGCCATGCTAAATTACCCATAGTGCCCAGGGATGTGCAGGTTAGGGTGGGGATTGGCCGTGCTAAATTACCCATAGTGCCCAGGGATGTGCAGGTTAGGGTGGGGGATTGGCCGTGCTAAATTACCCATAGTGCCCAGGGATGTGCGGGCTGAGGTGGGGACTGGCAATGCTGGCAAAACGGGGACTGGATTGATTGGGTTGGCACGGATGGTTAGGGCCGAAGGGTCTCTCTCTCCCCTGTCTGACCCTCTTCCCTACTTCCAGATGAGTTACCGAGCCCGGAGATCAACGTGCTGAGGAGTGCGGGCACCTTTGCCCAGGGAGAGACCGTGCTCATCCGCTGCTCCTCCCCCAGCTACCAGACTGGCGGGCGCTTCCTCCTGGCGCGGGTCGGCGCTGCCACTCCGCCCATCTCGATGACGGCCGAGGCTGGCTTCGCCAACGTCACCTTTTCCCTGGCCAACGTCAATGCCAGCGATGCGGGCAGATACGCCTGCATGTTCCAGTTGGAGCAGCACGGGAAGGCGTACAACTCCACCTGGAGCGACAGCGCCCAGGTCACGGTGGTGGGTGAGTGAGGGCCTGCCGGGCGGGCGCGTGGGGCGTAGCGGGTACTGACGAGGCGTCTCTGCGCCCCCGCTGCGGAGCTGGTCTGAGCTCCCCCTGTGTCCCCCTCCCACGGGCCGGGGGAACCCACACAGCTTCGACAACCGCTTTGCGGCCGAGCGGATCCTCGCCCCAAGCCCCCACTGCCGGGCCAGGGGAAACCGCACAGCCTCGACAACCTCTTCGCGGCCGAGCGGATCCGAGCCCCACGTCCCCGCTGCAGGGCTAGGAGAAACCGCACAGCCTTGAGGACCTACTGAACCACTTTGCGGCCGAGCGGATCCGAGCCCCAAGTCCCCACTGCTGGGCCACAGGGACCCGCACAGTCTCACGAACCTCTTTGCAGCTGAGCAAATCCAAGCCCCAAGTCCCCTCTGCCAGGCCTGGAGAAACCGCACAGCCATGAGAACCCACCTAACCACTTTGCGGCTGAGCGGATCTGAGCCCACATGTCCCTACTGTCTGGACGTGGAGTACCATCCCAACCTCTGGGCAACTGAGCGGGTCTGAATCCCCACGTCCTTAGTGTCGGGCTACTCGGTCTTGAGAACCGGCCAGTACGTTTCGTGGCTGAGTGGATGTGAGCCCCACGTATAGGCCAGGGTAGGCCACTCAGCCCTCACATACCAACCTAGCCCCCTCTGTGGCTGAGCAGATCTAAGGCCCACATACCCGGGTGCCACGCAGAAGTCGCCAACACCTGCTCGGCCTCACCAAGCCCACTTTGCGGCTGAGCGGATCTTAGCCCCACATCACTGCGTGTCACGCAGAAATCGCCATCGTTGGGCCTGGGGAAGATGCTTGGCCTCGCCAGCCTACCTCGCCTCTCTGCGGCTGAGCGGATCTAAACCCCTCGTCCCTTGATGTCACGCAGTTGTTGTTGCCACCGTCGTCCAAGGGCGGGCCACTCAGCCCCTG
>NW_026868183.1:0-5000 GCF_020745735.1 Hemiscyllium ocellatum | reverse complement strand
CTCTCTCTCTCACAAACACATCAGACGATTCAAGTCATCTAAGAAACTTCAGTCCTGTCTCCCGCTCGATTGAAGCCATCTCGGAACCCTCCAACCGGTAACTGCTTTGACTGATGGATGAAGACAGGCCCTGGTGTCCCAACTCGCTCCCTCGTCACCCGTTCCCTCGCGTGGGAACCGTCACTGGACCTGTCTGATTTCCGGTCTATCTCTGCTTGGATACGCGGCCCCCCGGAACCTCCTCGCCATGTCCCAGCTGCAGTCTGGCCAGTGTCGTGTCCGGTTTTAGCTAAAGCCTGCTGGATTTTCTCCCTCCCCGCCCACCCCCGTGGGGATTCGGATAACGTACGAAGTAACTTCAGCATTGGTCGATACTAATGGAAGGAGGGTCTATTGCAGCTGCCGAGGGTCCGGGGAATGTCTGTATTTAAAAGGCTCTCTCCCTCCACAAATAAAATCTCTAAATGTGACCCAGGCTCAGGGATCCTGTCTGTGAGTCTCAGCGTTTGACTCCCTGTGGGAGTGAATCAAAGAGAGTGCAATCATTATAGAGCCAGAGCCTGACCCTGACCCTGACCCTAACCCTAACACTGACCCAGACCCTGACCCAGATCCTAACACTAACCCTAACCCTGACCCTATCGCGTTTGACTCCCTGTGGGAGTGAATCAAAGAGAGTGCAATCATTATAGAGCCAGAGCCTGACCCTAACCATAACCCTGACCCTAACCCTAACTCTAACCCTGACCCTGACTCTGACCCTAACCCTGACCCCAACCCTGACCCTAGCGCTAACCCTGACCCTGACACTAACCCTAACCCTATCGCCTGACCCAGACCCTAACCCTAACCCTGACCTTAACCCTGACCCTAACCTTAACCCTGACCCTAGCCCTGACCCTAACCCTGACCCTGACACTAACCCTAACCCTATCGCTGGGATCCTGTCTGTGAGTCTCAGCGTTTGACTCCCTGTGGGAGTGAATCAAAGAGAGTAATCATTGTAGAGCCAGAGCCTGACCCTGACCCTAACCCTGACCCTGACCCTGACCCTAACGCTAACCCTGACCCTAACGCTAACCCTGACCCAGATCCTAACACTAGCCCTAACCCTGACCCTGACACTAACCCTGAACCTGTCCCTAACCCTGACCCTGACACTAACCCTGAACCTGTCCCTAACCCTAACCCTAACCCTGACCCTAACACTAGCCCTAACCCTGACCCTGACACTAACCCTGAACCTGTCCCTAATCCTAACCCTGATCCTGACCCTAACCCTGATCCTGACCCAGACCCTAACCCTAGCCCTGACCCTGACCTTAACCCTGACCCTGACCCTAACCCTGACCCTAACACTGACCCTGACACTAACCCTAACCCTATCGCTGGGATCCTGTCTGTGAGTCTCAGCGTTTGACTCCCTGTGGGAGTGAATCAAAGAGAGTAATCATTGTAGAGCCAGAGCCTGACCCTGACCCTAACCCTGACCCTAACGCTAACCCTGACCCTAACGCTAACCCTGACCCAGATCCTAACACTAGCCCTAACCCTGACACTAACCCTGAACCTGTCCCTAACCCTGACCCTGACACTAACCCTGAACCTGTCCCTAACCCTAACCCTGACCCTAACACTAGCCCTAACCCTGACCCTGACACTAACCCTGAACCTGTCCCTAACCCTAACCCTGACCCTAACACTAACCCTAACCCTGATCCTGACCCTAACCCTGATCCTGACCCAGACCCTAGCCCTGACCCTGACCCTAACCTTAACCCTGACCCTAACCCTGACCCTAACACTAACCCTAACCCTGACCCTAACCCTGATCCTGACCCAGACCCTAGCCCTGACCCTGACCCTAACCTTAACCCTGACCCTGACCCTAACCCTGACCCTGACACTAACCCTAACCCTATCGCTGGGATCCTGTCTGTGAGTCTCAGCGTTTGACTCCCTGTGGGAGTGAATCAAAGAGAGTAATCATTGTAGAGCCAGAGCCTGACCCTGACCCTGACCCTAACGCTAACCCTGACCCTAACGCTAACCCTGACCCAGATCCTAACACTAGCCCTAACCCTGACCCTGACACTAACCCTGAACCTGTCCCTAACCCTAACACTAACCCTAACTCTGACCCTGACCCTAACCCTGACCCTAACTCTGACCCTGACCCTAACCCTAACCTGGACCTTGACCCTAACCCTGACCCTGACACTAACCCTAACCCTGACCTTGGCTCTGACCCTAACACTAACCCAATCCCCGACCCTAACCCTAATCCCGACCCTGACCCTGACCTTGACACTAACCCTAACCCTGACCGTAAACCGGACCCGAACCCTGAGCATATCCCTAACCCCAAGACAAAACCGAACACTAACACTAACCCTGACACCATCCCCGGGAGCGGCGGGGGGGGGGGGGCGATGGTTAGATTCACCCTCAATGGGAACCCCCAGGATGTTGATAGTGGGGGGGGGGGGAGGGGGGATTCAGTGATGGTAACACCATTGAACGTCAAGGGGGGGGCGATGGTTCGATTCTCTCTGGATACTCCGTGCTCACCGCGCGTTGGGTCAACATTGGAGGGAGCGTATGCCTGGGCACGGAACGTGAAATGAGAACGCACACACACCTAGGCGAGAGGACGGTAATGCCGTAGGTTTATTTCAGAACCGCTGAAGACAGAGTAATGACCGCACCACCCCACCCAACGTAGCCGCGCCCTCCTACCCCCTGGACGGGGTGGGCGTGGGGAAGGGTTAAAGCCGTGGAATTGGCAAGCGCGGGGTAAACCGATCGACAGTTAACTGCCGAGCTGGCACCGGGTGGCGTCTCGACGGGTTGGCGGCGCCCGGTGAGGCGAGGGCTTGCCAGTCGACTTGCCGTCTCTGCCCGAGCTGGTTCCGTGCACCGGGTTAAACGTCGACCGATCGACAGTCAACTGCCGGTTCGATCTCCTCCAGTGCCGTCTGCTTCCTCTCCCTGGTCACCGTGCCACCTTCCCCCCCCTCCCCCCACCAACAAAAGAGAAACGCCACCCCCACCGGCACGCGGCGAGGAATTTGCCCCCGACCCATTTGCCACCATCCCCAAACCCCAATCGGAAGGACCCGTTCGCTCAGAAGAATGTTGGGGAAAGGGGGCTCGTCCGGGATTATGTGAGTCGACGCACGATGTTTTCCCCCCTCCCCACCCCCCCCCCCCCCCACACCGGCCGAATTGCCCGGCCTCAGAGCAGGAGGAAGACCACCCAGAGGACGGCGGCGACGGCCATTACCCACAGCAGGTTGGGCAAGGACACCAGGTCGGAGGCCAGCCAGCCCCCCGCCACCGTGCGGGTGCGGGTGGGGTTGAGCGCCCGGTCCCACTGGCCCAGGATGGCGTCGCGCGCCCCGTCCCACTTGCCGGGGCCGGTCAGGCGGAACTGGTAGGGGGAGCAGGGGCCGAAGAAGACCTGGAAGGCCAGGCGGGGGTCGGCCAGGAAGAGCCGCTTGACGTCGAGTCTTGCCCCGATCTCCTCGGCCAAGCCGTCCATGTAGGGGATGTAGTCCACCTGCAGGGTGCGCCGCTGGGTGCCGTCGGACCTGGAAGAGAGAGAGGGAAGCACCGTTGGGGTGGGGAGGTGCTGAGGGGGAGGGGAGGCTTGGGGGTTCTTTCCCACCCTCCCCAGGCCCCCCCATTCCCCCCTTTGTGTTGAAATGGCTCCGTTGCGGCCTTCAATACGCGTCAGAGATCCGCGAAGAGGTTTTCCCCCTCCCCCTCCCCACCTCGCGCCTTCTTTCCCCCCCTCTCCCACACCCCACACCGTGTTCAGACGAGCCCCCACTCCCCCCCACTCCTCTACCCTGCGTTGATTCTCTCCCCTCCCCCGCACGCAAGGAGGAAGTCTCTGTCTCTCTCTCTCTCTTGATTCAAGTCATCTAAGAATCCTCTGGCCTGCCCGGCGTCCGACTGGGTTCAGGGGGACCACTCCCCCCTCCCCCCTCACCCCTATTGGCTCAGCCCTCTCCCGGGCTGACTCTACCCAACCCCCTCGCTCCCCTCGGCTCCCGTCCCCTCCCTCTCCCCCCCTCCCCCCACCCCCGGATCCCGGTCTATCTCTGCTTGGATATGGGGCCTCTGTGATTCAGCGATAACCCACATACCCTCATTCAACCCAGTCCCCAGTTTAGAGCCGTACGGGGCAGAAACAGGCCCTTCGGCCCCTCCCGTCCCTGCTAACCCAGATATGCCAAATCAACCCAGTCCCCGTTTAGAGCCATACGGGGCAGAAACAGGCCCTTCGGCCCCTCCCGTCCATGCTAACCCAGATACCCTCACTCAACCCAGTCCCCATTTAGAGCCGTACGGGACAGAAACAGGCCCTTCGGCCCCTCCTGTCCGTGCTACCCCAGATACCCTCAATCAACCCAGTCCCTGTTTAGAGCCGTACGGGGCAGAAACAGGCCCTTCGGCCCCTCCCGTCCGTGCTACCCCAGATATCCTAACCCAAGCCAGTCCCCTCTGTTCCCCAGCACTTGGCCCCCATCTGCCTCTAACCCCCTTCCCCATCCCACGTTGACCCCCCCAACCACATCCTTGTAAATGTTGTCACTGTCCCAGCCCCCCACCACTCCCTCGTCCCACACGCGCGCTCCCCTCTGAGCGAACGCAGCTACCCCTCGGGGGCCCCTCTCCCGTTAAACCTGTACCCCCCCTCTAGTCCAGAACTCCCTCCTCCCCCTACCTTGTCTATTTACCCTCTCCCCGCCCACCCCAGCAGCCTCCGACGCTCCGGGGAAAACAGCCCCCACCCCAGCCTATCCCCGTAGCTCCTTGTGCCGAGCCCTTTCCCGACATCTGTGGGGCTCGGATCCGCTCAGCCGCAAAGCGCCTCCTCCACGCGGGAGAGACCGGAATGGAAGGGGGGCTATTCCCCGATACAGAGTGGCGAGGTGACCTCCCGGCTCCCTGACCTCCTGACCCCGAGAGAGGCGAGGGGTGGGGGGGGG
>NW_026868182.1:0-67726 GCF_020745735.1 Hemiscyllium ocellatum | reverse complement strand
ATACAGACACAATTGAGCTCAATACACAC
Organism: Hemiscyllium ocellatum; assembly: GCF_020745735.1. Classification (NCBI taxonomy): domain Eukaryota; kingdom Metazoa; phylum Chordata; class Chondrichthyes; order Orectolobiformes; family Hemiscylliidae; genus Hemiscyllium; species Hemiscyllium ocellatum. Next base: position 67,697 of record NW_026868182.1, on the reverse strand, counting down.
ACACAGACAATTGAGCTCAATACACACACACACACAGACAATTGAGCTCAATGCACACACACACACAGACAATTGAGCTCAATGCACAACACACACAATTGAGCTCAATACAAGCACACAGACAATTGAGCACAATATACACACAACTGAGCTCAATACAGACACAACTGAGCTCAATACACACACACACACACAGACAATTGAGCTCAATACACACACACAGACAATTGAGCTCAATACACACACACACACAATTGAGCTCAATACACACACACACACAGACAATTGAGCTCAATACATGCACACACACACACAATTGAGCTCTTTCCACACACAATTGAGTTCAATACACGCGCACACAAACACACACACACAGACAATTGAGCTCAATACGCACACACAGACAATTGATCTCAATACACGCACACAGACAATTGAGCTCAATACATGCACACAGACAATTGAGCTCAATACACACACACACACACAGACAATTGAGCTCAATACATGCACACAGACAATTGAGCACAATACCCACACAACTGATCTCAATACAGGCACAATTGAGCTCAATGCACATACACACAACTGAGCTCTATATACACACACTCACAATTGAGCTCAATACACACACACACAATTGAGCTCAATACACACAACACAATTGAGCTCAATACACACACACACAATTGAGCTCAATACACACACACACAATTGAGCTCAATACACACACACACACAATTGAGCTCAATACACACACAATTGAGCTCAATACGCACACACACAATTGAGCTCAATACACACACAATTGAGCTCAATACGCGCACACACACACAATTGATCTCAATACTCGCACACACACACAATTGATCTCAACACAAACACAATTGAGCTCAATGCACACACACTGACAATTGAGCTCAATACACACACAGACAATTGAGCTCAATACACACACACAGACAATTGAGCTCAATACACACACACAGACAATTGAGCTCAATACACACACAGACAATTGAGCTCAATACACACACAGACAATTGAGCTCAATACACACACAGACAATTGAGCTCAATACACACACACAGACAATTGAGCTCAATACACACACAGACAATTGAGCTCAATACACACACACAGACAATTGAGCTCAATACACACACACACAATTGAGCTCAATGCACACACACACACACAATTGAGCTCAATGCACACCACACACAATTGAGCTCAATGCACACACACACACAGACAATTGAGCTCAATACACACACACACAGACAATTGAGCTCAATACACACACACAATTTGAGCTCAATACACACACACAATTGAGCTCAATACACACACACACACACACAATTGAGCTCAATGCACACACACACACACAATAGAGCTCAATGCACACACACACACACACAATAGAGCTCAATGCACACACACACACAATTGAGCTCAATGCACACACACACAATTGAGCTCAATACGCACACACAGACAATTGATCTCAATACTCGCACACAGACAATTGAGCTCACACACACACACACAATTGAGCTCAATAGACGCACACACAATTGAGCTCAATAGACGCACACACAATTGAGCTCAATAGACGCACACACAATTGAGCTCAATACACACACACACACAATTGAGCTCATACACACACACACAATTGAGCTCAATACACACACACACAATTGAGCTCAATACACACACAATTGAGCTCAATTCGCGCACACACACACAATTGATCTCAATACTCGCACACAATTGAGCTCAATACACGCACACAATTGAGCTCAATACTCGCACACAGACAATTGAGCTCAATACACACACACAATTGAGCTCAATACACGCACACAATTGAGCTCAATACACGCACACACAATTGAGCTCAATACACGCACACACAATTGAGCTCAATTCACACACACACAATTGAGCTCAATTCACACACACACAATTGAGCTCAATTCACACACACACAATTGAGCTCAATTCACACACACACACACACACAATTGAGCTCAATTCACACACACACACAATTGAGCTCAATTCACACACACACACAATTGAGCTCAATTCACACACACACACACAATTGAGCTCAATAAACACACACACTATTGAGCTCAATACACACACGCGCACAACTGAGCTCAATACACATACACACACACACAATTGAGCTCTATACACACGCACACACAATTGAGCTCAATACACGCACTCACAACTGAGCTCAATACACACACACACAATTGAGCTCAATACACACACACACAATTGAGCTCAATACACACACAATTGAGCTCAATACACGCACACAGACAATTTAGCTCAATACACGCACACAGACAATTGAGCACAATACACACACAACTGATCTCAATACAGGCACAATTGAGCTCAATGCACATACACACAATTGAGCTCGATACACGCACACACAATTGAGCTCGATACACGCACACACAATTGAGCTCGATACACGCACACACACACACACACACACAATTGAGGTCAAGACACGCACACAGACAATTGAGCACAATACACACACAACTGAGCTCAATACAGACACAATTGAGCTCAATGCACACACACACAATTGAGCTCAATGCACACACACACACACACACACAATTGAGCTCAATAGACGCACACAATTGAGCTCAATACAAGCACACAGACAATTGAGCTCAATACACACACACACACAGACAATTGAGCTCAATACACACACACACACAATTGAGCTCAATGCACACACACACACACAATTGAGCTCAACGCACACACACACACAATTGAGCTCAACGCACACACACACACAATTGAGCTCAATACACGCACACACACACAATTGAGCTCAATACACGCACACCACACACAATTGAGCTCAATACACGCACACACAATTGAGCTCAATACACGCACACACAATTGAGCTCAATACACGCACACACAATTGAGCTCAATACACGCACACACACACAATTGAGCTCAATAGACGCACACAATTGAGCTCAATACAAGCACACAGACAATTGAGCTCAATACACACACACACAATTGAGCTCAATACACACACACACACAATTGAGCTCAATACACACACACACACAATTGAGCTCAATACACGCACACACACAATTGAGCTCAATACACGCACACACACAATTGAGCTCAATACACGCACACACACAATTGAGCTCAATACACGCACACACACAATTGAGCTCAATACACGCACACACACAATTGAGCTCAATACACGCACACACACACACACACAATTGAGCTCAATACACACACACACACATTGAGCTCAATACACACACACACACAATTGAGCTCAATACACACACACACACAGACAATTGAGCTCAATACACACACACACAATTGAGCTCAATACACACACACACACAATTGAGCTCAATACACACACACACACAATTGAGCTCAATACACGCACACACACAATTGAGCTCAATACACGCACACACACAATTGAGCTCAATACACGCACACACACAATTGAGCTCAATACACGCACACACACACACACACACAATTGAGCTCAATACACACACACACACAATTGAGCTCAATACACACACAGACAATTGAGCTCAATACACAAACACACACAGACAATTGAGCTCAATACACACACACACAGAATTGAGCTCAATACACACACACAGACAATTGAGCTCAATACACACACAGACAATTGAGCTCAATACACACACACACAGACAATTGAGCTCAATACACGCACACAGACAATTGAGCTCAATACACACACACACAGACAATTGAGCTCAATACACACACACACACACACAATTGAGCTCAACGCACACACACAATTGAGCTCAACGCACACACACACACATACAATTGAGCTCAACGCACACACACACACAATTGAGCTCAACACACACACAATTGAGCTCAACACACACACACACAATTGAGCTCAACACACACACACACAATTGAGCTCAACACACACACACACAATTGAGCTCAACACACACACACACACACAATTGAGCTCAACACACACACACACACAATTGAGCTCAACACACACACACAATTGAGCTCAATACACACACAATTGAGCTCAATACACACACAATTGAGCTCAACACACACACAATTGAGCTCAACACACACACACACAATTGAGCTCAAACACACACACACACAATTGAGCTCAACACACACACACACAATTGAGCTCAACACACGCACACACAATTGAGCTCAACACACGCACACACAATTGAGCTCAATACACACACACACAATTGAGCTCAATTCACACACCCACACACACACAATTGAGCTCAATACACACACACACTATTGAGCTCAATACACACACGCGCACAACTGAGCTCAATACACACACACGCACAATTGAGCTCAATACACACACACGCACAGACAATTGAGCTCAATGCACACAAACACACACACACACACAATTGAGCTGAATACACGCACTCACAACTGAGCTCAATACACACACACACACAATTGAGCTCAATACACACACACACACACAATTGAGCTCAATACACACACACACACACAATTGAGCTCAATACACACACACACACAATTGAGCTCAATACACACACACACACAATTGAGCTCAATACACACACACACACAATTGAGCTCAATACACACACACACACACAATTGAGCTCAATACACACACACACACAATTGAGCTCAATACACACACACACAATTGAGCTCAATACACACAATTAAGCTCAATACACACACACACACAATTGAGCTCAATACACACACACACAATTGAGCTCAATACACACAATTAAGCTCAATACAAACACACACACAATTGAGCTCAATACACGCACACACACACAATTGAGCTCAATACACACACACACACGCACAATTGAGCTCAATACACACACACACGCACAATTGAGCTCAATACACGCACACAGACAATTGAGCTCAATACACACACACACACACACAGACAATTGAGCTCAATACATGCACACAGACAATTTAGCTCAATACACGCACACAGACAATTGAGCACAATACCCACACAACTGATCTCAATACAGGCACAATTGAGCTCAATGCACATACACACAATTGAGCTCGATACACGCACACACACACACACACACACACACACACATACTTGAGGTCAAGACACGCACACAGACAATTGAGCACAATACACACACAACTGAGCTCAATACAGACACAATTGAGCTCAATACACACACACAGACAATTGAGCTCAATACACACACACACACAGACAATTGAGCTCAATACACACACACACACAGACAGACAATTGAGCTCAATGCACATACACACACAATTGAGCTCAATGCACACACATACACACACAGACAATTGAGCTGAATACACGCACTCACAACTGAGCTCTATATACACACACTCACAATTGAGCTCAATACACACACTCACAATTGAGCTCAATACGCACAGACAATTGACCTCAATACACGCACACAGACAATTGATCTCAATACACGCACACACACACAATTGAGCTCAATACACACACACACACGCACAATTGAGCTCAATACACACGCACAATTGAGCTCAATACACGCACACACACACACAATTGAGCTCTTTCCACACACAATTGAGTTCAATACACGCGCACACACACAAACACACACACACAGACAATTGAGCTCAATACGCACACACAGACAATTGATCTCAATACACGCACACAGACAATTGAGCTCAATAAATGCACACAGACAATTGAGCTCAATACACACACACACACAGACAATTGAGCTCAATGCACAACACACACAATTGAGCTCAATACAAGCACACAGACAATTGAGCACAATATACACACAACTGAGCTCAATACAGACACAACTGAGCTCAATACACACACACAGACAATTGAGCTCAATACACACACACACACAGACAATTGAGCTCAATACACACACACAGACAATTGAGCTCAATACACACACACACAGACAATTGAGCTCAATACACACACACACATAATTGAGCTCAATACGCACACACAGACAATTGATCTCAATACTCGCACACAGACAATTGAGCTCAATGCACACACACACACACACACACACACAATTGAGCTCAATACACGCACACACAATTGAGCTCAATACACGCACACACAATTGAGCTCAATTCACGCACACACAATTGAGCTCAATTCACGCACACACAATTGAGCTCAATTCACACACACAATTGAGCTCAATTCACACACACACACACTATTGAGCTCAATACACACACACACTATTGAGCTCAATACACACACACACTATTGAGCTCAATACACACACACTATTGAGCTCAATACACACACACGCTATTGAGCTCAATACACACACGCGCACAACTGAGCTCAATACACACACGCGCACAATTGAGCTCAATACACACACACACACAGACAGACAATTGAGCTCAATGCACATACACACACAATTGAGCTCAATGCACACACACACAGACAATTGAGCTGAATACACGCACTCACAACTGAGCTCTATATACACACACTCACAATTGAGCTCAATACACACACTCACAATTGAGCTCAATACGCACAGACAATTGATCTCAATACACGCACACAGACAATTGATCTCAATACACGCACACACACACAATTGAGCTCAATACACACACACACACGCACAATTGAGCTCAATACACACGCACAATTGAGCTCAATACACGCACACACACACACAATTGAGCTCTTTCCACACACAATTGAGTTCAATACACGCGCACACACACAAACACACACACACAGACAATTGAGCTCAATACGCACACACAGACAATTGATCTCAATACACGCACACAGACAATTGAGCTCAATACATGCACACAGACAATTGAGCTCAATACACACACACACACAGACAATTGAGCTCAATACATGCACACAGACAATTGAGCACAATACCCACACAACTGATCTCAATACAGGCACAATTGAGCTCAATGCACATACACACAACTGAGCTCTATATACACACACTCACAATTGAGCTCAATATACACACACACACAATTGAGCTCAATACACACACACACAATTGAGCTCAATACACACACACACAATTGAGCTCAATACACACACACACAATTGAGCTCAATACAGACACACACACAATTGAGCTCAATACAGACACACACACAATTGAGCTCAATACACACACAATTGAGCTCAATACGCACACACAATTGAGCTCAATACACACACAATTGAGCTCAATACGCGCACACACACACAATTGATCTCAATACTCGCACACACACACAATTGAGCTCAACACAAACACACACACACAATTGAGCTCAATGCACACACACTGACAATTGAGCTCAATACACACACAGACAATTGAGCTCAATACACACACAGACAATTGAGCTCAATACACACACAGACAATTGAGCTCAATACACACACAGACAATTGAGCTCAATACACACACACAGACAATTGAGCTCAATACACACACACAGACAATTGAGCTCAATACACACACACACAGACAATTGAGCTCAATACACACACACAATTGAGCTCAATACACACACACACACACACAATTGAGCTCAATGCACACACACACACACACGAGCTCAATGCACATACACACAATTGAGCTCAATGCACACACACACAGACAATTGAGCTCAATACACACACACACAGACAATTGAGCTCAATACACACACACAATTGAGCTCAATACACACACACACACACACAATTGAGCTCAATGCACACACACACACACAATAGAGCTCAATGCACACACACACACACACACACACAATTGAGCTCAATACACACACACACACACATAATTGAGCTCAATACGCACACACAGACAATTGATCTCAATACTCGCACACAGACAATTGAGCTCAATACGCACACACAGACAATTGAGCTCAATACTCGCACACAGACAATTGAGCTCAATACACACACACAATTGAGCTCAATAGACGCACACACAATTGAGCTCAATAGACGCACACACAATTGAGCTCAATACACGCACACACAATTGAGCTCAATACACGCACACACAATTGAGCTCAATACACACACACACAATTGAGCTCAATACACACACACACAATTGAGCTCAATACACACACACACAATTGAGCTCAATACACACACAATTGAGCTCAATACGCGCACACACACACACAATTGATCTCAATACTCGCACACAATTGAGCTCAATACACGCACACAATTGAGCTCAATACTCGCACACAATTGAGCTCAATACTCGCACACAGACAATTGATCTCAATACTCGCACACAGACAATTGAGCTCAATACACACACACAATTGAGCTCAATAGACGCACACACAATTGAGCTCAATAGACGCACACACAATTGAGCTCAATACACGCACACACAATTGAGCTCAATACACGCACACACAATTGAGCTCAATACACGCACACACAATTGAGCTCAATACACACACACACACAATTGAGCTCAATACACACACAATTGAGCTCAATACGCGCACACACACACACAATTGATCTCAATACTCGCACACAATTGAGCTCAATACACGCACACAATTGAGCTCAATACTCGCACACAATTGAGCTCAATACTCGCACACAGACAATTGAGCTCAATACACACACACAATTGAGCTCAATACACGCACACACAATTGAGCTCAATTCACACACACACAATTGAGCTCAATTCACACACACACAATTGAGCTCAATTCACACACACACACAATTGAGCTCAATTCACACACACACACACAATTGAGCTCAATTCACACACACACACACAATTGAGCTCAATTCACACACACACACACAATTGAGCTCAATGCACACACACACACACACAATTGAGCTCAATGCACACACACACACAGACAATTGAGCTGAAAAGACGCACTCACAACTGAGCTCTATACACACGCACACACAATTGAGCTCAATACACGCACACACAACTGAGCTCAATACACACACACACAATTGAGCTCAATACACACACACAATTGAGCTCAATACACACACACACAAACACACAATTTAGCTCAATACACACACACACACAATTGAGCTCAATACGCACACACACACAATTGAGCTCAATACTCGCACACAGACAATTGAGCTCAATACACACACACACACACACAATTGAGCTCAATACACGCACACACAAAATTGAGCTCAATGCACACACACACACACAATTGAGCTCAATACACACACACACAGACAATTGAGCTCAATACACACACACACAGACAATTGAGCTCAATACACACACACACAGACAATTGAGCTCAATACACACACACACAGACAATTGAGCTCAATACACACACACAGACAATTGAGCTCAATGCACACACACAGACAATTGAGCTCAATGCACACACACAGACAATTGAGCTCAATGCACACACACAGACAATTGAGCTCAATGCACACACACAGACAATTGAGCTCAATGCACACACACAGACAATTGAGCTCAATGCACACACACAGACAATTGAGCTCAATGCACATACACACAGACAATTGAGCTCAATGCACATACACACACAATTGAGCTCAATGCACACACACACACAATTGAGCTCAATGCACGCACACACACACACACAATTGAGCTCAATGCACACACACACACACACACACAATTGAGCTCAATACACACACACAGACAATTGAGCTCAATGCACACACACAGACAATTGAGCTCAATGCACACACACAGACAATTGAGCTCAATACACACACACAGCCAATTGAGCTCAATACACACACACAGCCAATTGAGCTCAATACACACACACAGCCAATTGAGCTCAATACACACACACAGCCAATTGAGCTCAATACACACACACAGCCAATTGAGCTCAATACACACACACAGCCAATTGAGCTCAATGCACATACACACACAATTGAGCTCAATGCACACACACACACACACAATTGAGCTCAATGCACACACACACACAATTGAGCTCAATACACACACACAGACAATTGAGCTCAATACACACACACACACAATTGAGCTCAATACACACACACAGACAATTGAGCTCAATACACACACACACAGACAATTGAGCTCAATACACACACACACAATTGAGCTCAATGCACATACACACACACACAATTGAGCTCAATGCACACACACACACACACACAATTGAGCTCAATACACACACACACACAATTGAGCTCAATACACACACACACAATTGAGCTCAATGCACATACACACACACACAATTGAGCTCAATGCACACACACACACAATTGAGCTCAATGCACGCACACACACACACAATTGAGCTCAATACACACACACACAGACAATTGAGCTCAATACACACACACACAGACAATTGAGCTCAATACACACAGACAATTGAGCTCAATACACACACAATTGAGCTCATTGCACACACACAATTGAGCTCATTGCACACACACACAGACAATTGAGCTCAATACACACACACACACACAATTGAGCTCAATGCACACACACACACAATTGAGCTCAATGCACACACACACAATTGAGCTCAATGCACACACACACACAATTGAGCTCAATGCACACACACAATTGAGCTCAATGCACACACACACACAATTGAGCTCAATGCACACACACACACACAATTGAGCTCAATGCACACACACACACACACACAATTGAGCTCAATGCACACACACACACACACAATTGAGCTCAATGCACACACACGCACAATTGAGCTCAATCCACACACACGCACAATTGAGCTCAATCCACACACACGCACAATTGAGCTCAATCCACACACACGCACAATTGAGCTCAATACACACACACGCACAATTGAGCTCAATACACACACACGCACAATTGAGCTCAATACACACACACGCACGCACAATTGAGCTTAATACACACACACAATTGAGCTCAATACACGCACACACACACAATTGAGCTCTATACACACACAATTGAGCTCAATACACGCACACACACACACAAACACAATTGAGTTCAATACGCACACACAGACAATTGATCTCAATACACGCACACAGACAATTGAGCTCTATACACACATACACACAATTAAGCTCCACACACACACACACAATTGAGCTCAATACATGCGCACAGACAATTTAGCTCAATAGACGCACACAATTGAGCTCAATACACGCACACAGACAATTGAGCACAATACACACACAACTGAGCTCAATACAGACACAATTGAGCTCAATACACACACGCACAAAGACAATTGAGCTCAAGACACACACAACTGATCTCAATACAGGCACAATTGAGCTCAATGCACATACACACAATTGAGCTCGATACACGCACACACACACACACACACAATTGAGGTCAATACACACGCACACACATTGAGCTCAATGCACACACATTGAGCTCAATGCACACACATTGAGCTCAATGCACACACACTGAGCTCAATGCACACACACACACACACACACACATTGAGCTCAATGCACACACATTGAGCTCAATGCACACACATTGAGCTCAATGCACACACACACACACACATTGAGCTCAATGCACACACACACAATTGAGCTCAACACACACACACACACACACAATTGAGCTCAACACACACACACACACAATTGAGCTCAACACACACACACACACAATTGAGCTCAACACACACACACACTCAATTGAGCTCAACACACACACACACATTGAGCTCAATGCACACACACACAATTGAGCTCAATGCACACACACACAATTGAGCTCAATACACACACACACAGACAATTGAGCTCAACACACACACACACACAGACAATTGAGCTCAACACACACACACAATTGAGCTCAACACACACACACACACACAATTGAGCTCAACACACACACACACAATTGAGCTCAACACACACACACACACACAATTGAGCTCAACACACACACACACACACAATTGAGCTCAACACACACACACACACTCACACACACACACACACACACACATTGAGCTCAATGCACACACACACAATTGAGCTCAATGCACACACACACACAATTGAGCTCAATACACACACACACAGACAATTGAGCTCAACACACACACACACACAATTGAGCTCAACACACACACACACACACAATTGAGCTCAACACACACACACACACACAATTGAGCTCAACACACACACACACACAATTGAGCTCAACACACACACACACACACAATTGAGCTCAACACACACACACACACAATTGAGCTCAACACACACACACACACAATTGAGCTCAACACACACACAATTGAGCTCAACACACACACACACACATTGAGCTCAATGCACACACACACAATTGAGCTCAACGCACACACACACACAATTGAGCTCAACGCACACACACACACAATTGAGCTCAACACACACACACACACACATTGAGCTCAATGCACACACACACAATTGAGCTCAATGCACACACACACACAATTGAGCTCAATACACACACACACAGACAATTGAGCTCAACACACACACACACACAATTGAGCTCAACACACACACACACAATTGAGCTCAGCACACACACACACACACACAATTGAGCTCAACACACACACACACACACAATTGAGCTCAACACACACACACACACACAATTGAGCTCAACACACACACACACACACAATTGAGCTCAACACACACACACACACACAATTGAGCTCAACACACACACACACACAATTGAGCTCAACACACACACACACACAATTGAGCTCAACACACACACACACACAATTGAGATCAACACACACACACACACACACACATTGAGCTCAATGCACACACACACAATTGAGCTCAATGCACACACACACACAATTGAGCTCAACGCACACACACACACAATTGAGCTCAACACACACACACACACACGCATTGAGCTCAATGCACACACACACAATTGAGCTCAATGCACACACACACACAATTGAGCTCAATACACACACACACAGACAATTGAGATCAACACACACACACACACACACACATTGAGCTCAATGCACACACACACAATTGAGCTCAATGCACACACACACACAATTGAGCTCAACGCACACACACACACAATTGAGCTCAACACACACACACACACACGCATTGAGCTCAATGCACACACACACAATTGAGCTCAATGCACACACACACACAATTGAGCTCAATACACACACACACAGACAATTGAGCTCAACACACACACACACAATTGAGCTCAACACACACACACACAATTGAGCTCAACACACACACACACACAATTGAGCTCAACACACACACACACACACAATTGAGCTCAACACACACACACACACACAATTGAGCTCAACACACACACACACACAATTGAGCTCAACACACACACACACAATTGAGCTCAACACACACACACACACAATTGAGCTCAACACACACACACACTTGAGCTCAACACACACACACACAATTGAGCTCAACACACACACACAATTGAGCTCAATACACACACACACACACAATTGAGCTCAATACGCACACACAGACAATTGATCTCAATACGCACACAGACAATTGATCTCAATACTCGCACACAGACAATTGAGCTCAATACGCACTCACAGACAATTGACCTCAATACTCGCACACAGACAATTGATCTCAATACGCACACAGACAATTGATCTCAATACTCGCACACAGACAATTGAGCTCAATACTCGCACACAGACAATTGAGCTCAATACACACACACGCACACAGACAATTGAGCTCAATACACACAGACAATTGAGCTCAATACACACACACACACACAGACAATTGAGCTCAATTCACACACAGACAATTGAGCTCAATTCACACACAGACAATTGAGCTCAATTCACACACAGACAATTGAGCTCAATTCACACACAGACAATTGAGCTCAATTCACACACAGACAATTGAGCTCAACACACACACAGACAATTGAGCTCAATCCACACACAGACAATTGAGCTCAATCCATACACACACAATTGAGCTCAATTCATACACACACAATTGAGCTCAATTCACACACACACAATTGAGCTCAATTCACACACACACACACACACAATTGAGCTCAATACACACACACACTATTGAGCTCAATACACACACGCGCACAACTGAGCTCAATACACACACGCGCACAATTGAGCTCAATACACACACGCGCACAATTGAGCTCAATACACACACAGACAATTGAGCTCAATACACACACAGACAATTGAGCTCAATGCACACACACAGACAATTGAGCTCAATGCACACACACAGACAATTGAGCTCAATGCACACACAGACAATTGAGCTCAATGCACACACAGACAATTGAGCTCAATTCACACACACACAATTGAGCTCAATACACGCACACAGACAATTGAGCACAATACACATACAACTGAGCTCAATACAGACACAATTGAGCTCAATACACACACAGACAATTGAGCTCAATACACACACACAGAATATTGAGCTCAATGCACACACACACACACACACAATTGAGCTCAATGCACACACACAGAGAATTGAGCTCAATGCACAACACAGACAATTGAGCTCAATACACACACACACAGCCAATTGAGCTCAATACACACACACAGCCAATTGAGCTCAATACACACACACACAGACAATTGAGCTCAATACACACACACACAGACAATTGAGCTCAATACACACACACACAGACAATTGAGCTCAATACACACACACACACAGACAATTGAGCTCAATACACACACACACACAGACAATTGAGCTCAATACACACACACACAGACAATTGAGCTCAATACACACACACACAGACAATTGAGCTCAATACACACACACAGCCAATTGAGCTCAATACACACACACACAGACAATTGAGCTCAATACACACACACAGCCAATTGAGCTCAATACACACACACACAGACAATTGAGCTCAATACACACACACACAGACAATTGAGCTCAATACACACACACACACACACAATTGAGCTCAATACACACACACACAATTGAGCTCAATACACACACACACAATTGAGCTCAATACACACACACACACATAATTGAGCTCAATACACACACACACACACACACACACATAATTGAGCTCAATACGCACACACAGACAATTGATCTCAATACCCGCACACAGACAATTGAGCTCAATACACACACACACACAATTGACCTCAATACACGCACACACAATTGAGCTCAATACACGCACACACAATTGAGCTCAATGCACACACACACTATTGAGCTCAACACACACACACAATATTGAGCTCAATACACACACGCGCACAACTGAGCTCAATGCACACACACAGACAATTGAGCTCAATGCACACACACAGACAATTGAGCTCAATGCACACACACACAATTGAGCTCAATGCACATACACACACACAATTGAGCTCAATGCACACACACACACACACACACACAATTGAGCTGAATACACGCACTCACAACTGAGCTCTATACACACACACACACACAATTGAGCTCAATACACACACACACACAATTGAGCTCAATACACACACACACAATTGAGCTCAATACGCACAGACATTTGATCTCAACACACGCACACAGACAATTGAGCTCAATACACACAATTAAGCTCAATACAAACACACACGCACAATTGAGCTCAATACACACACGCACACACACAATTGAGCTCAATACACGCACTCACAACTGAGCTCTATACACGCACTCACAATTGAGCTCAATACACGCACTCACAATTGAGCTCAATACACGCACTCACAATTGAGCTCAATACACGCACTCACAATTGAGCTCAATACACGCACTCACAATTGAGCTCAATACACGCACACACAATTGAGCTCAATACACGCACACACAATTGAGCTCAATACACACACACACACAATTGAGCTCAATACACACACACACAATTGAGCTCAATACACACACAGAATTGAGCTCAATACACACACACACAATTGAGCTCAATACACACACACACAATTGAGCTCAATACACACACACACACAAACACACAATTTAGCTCAATACACACACAATTGAGCTCAATACGCATACACACACACAATTGATCTCAATACTCGCACACAGACAATTGAGCTCAATACACACACACACACAATTGAGCTCAATGCACACACACAGACAATTGATCTCAATACTCGCACACAGACAATTGATCTCAATACGCACACAGACAATTGATCTCAATACTCGCACACAGACAATTGATCTCAATACTCGCACACAGACAATTGATCTCAATACTCGCACACAGACAATTGAGCTCAATACACACACACGCACACAGACAATTGAGCTCAATACACACACACACACACACAGACAATTGAGCTCAATACGCACACACACACACACACACACAGACAATTGAGCTCAATACGCACACACACACACAGACAATTGAGCTCAATACGCACACACACACACACAGACAATTGAGCTCAATACGTACACACAGACAATTGAGCTCAATACTCACACACACACAATTGAGCTCAATCCACACACAGACAATTGAGCTCAATCCACACACAGACAATTGAGCTCAATCCACACACAGACAATTGAGCTCAATCCACACACAGACAATTGAGCTCAATCCACACACAGACAATTGAGCTCAATCCACACACAGACAATTGAGCTCAATCCACACACAGACAATTGAGCTCAATTCATACACACACAATTGAGCTCAATTCACACACACACACACAATTGAGCTCAATACACACACACACTATTGAGCTCAATACACACACGCGCACAACTGAGCTCAATACACACACGCGCACAATTGAGCTCAATACACACACGCGCACAATTGAGCTCAATACACACACGCGCACAATTGAGCTCAATACACACACGCGCACAATTGAGCTCAATACACACACAGACAATTGAGCTCAATGCACACACACAGACAATTGAGCTCAATGCACACACAGACAATTGAGCTCAATTCACACACACACAATTGAGCTCAATTCACACACACAATTGAGCTCAATTCACACGCGCACTATTGAGCTCAATACACACGCGCACAACTGAGCTCAATACACACACACACAATTGAGCTCAATTCACACACACACAATTGAGCTCAATTCACACACACACAATTGAGCTCAATTCACACACACACAATTGAGCTCAATTCACACACACACACACAATTGAGCTCAATACACACACACACACTATTGAGCTCAATACACACACGCACACTATTGAGCTCAATACACACACGCGCACAACTGAGCTCAATACACACACGCGCACAATTGAGCTCAATACACACACAGACAATTGAGCTCAATGCACACACACAGACAATTGAGCTCAATGCACACACACACAATTGAGCTCAATTCACACACACACAATTGAGCTCAATTCACACACACACAATTGAGCTCAATTCACACACACACAATTGAGCTCAATACACACACACACTATTGAGCTCAATACACACACGCGCACAACTGAGCTCAATACACACACGCGCACAATTGAGCTCAATACACACACAGACAATTGAGCTCAATGCACACACACAGACAATTGAGCTCAATGCACACACACAGACAATTGAGCTCAATTCACACACACACAATTGAGCTCAATTCACACACACACACAATTGAGCTCAATTCACACACACACAATTGAGCTCAATTCACACACACACACAATTGAGCTCAATACACACACACACTATTGAGCTCAATACACACACGCGCACAACTGAGCTCAATACACACACGCGCACAATTGAGCAAAATACACACACGGACAATTGAGCTCAATGCGCACACACAGACAATTGAGCTCAATGCACACACACACACAATTGAGCTCAATGCACACACACACACACACATTGAGCTCAATGCACACACACACACACACAATTGAGCTCAATGCACACACACACACACACACAATTGAGCTCAATGCACACACACACACACACAATTGAGCTCAATGCACACACACACACACAATTGAGCTCAATGCACACACACACACAATTGAGCTCAATGCACACACACACACAATTGAGCTCAATGCACACACACACACACACATTGAGCTCAATGCACACACACACACACATTGAGCTCAATGCACACACACACACACACACACACACATTGAGCTCAATGCACACACACACACATTGAGCTCAATGCACACACACACACATTGAGTTCAATACGCACAATTGATCTCAATACACGCACACAGACAATTCAGCTCAATACACACAATTGAGCTCAATACACGCACACACACAATTGAGCTCAATACACACACACACACAGACAATTGAGCTCAATACACACACACAATTGAGCTCAATACACACACACACAATTGAGCTCAACGCACACACACACACAATTGAGCTCAACACACACACACAATTGAGCTCAACGCACACACACACACAATTGAGCTCAACGCACACACACACACACACACACAATTGAGCTCAACACACACACACACACACAATTGAGCTCAACACACACACACACACACAATTGAGCTCAACACACACACACACAATTGAGCTCAACACACACACACACACAATTGAGCTCAACACACACACACACACAATTGAGCTCAACACGCGCACACACAATTGAGCTCAACGTGCACACACAATTGAGCTCAACGCGCACACACACACACACAATTGAGCTCAACACACACACACACACACAATTGAGCTCAACACACACACACACAATTGAGCTCAACACACACACACACACACAATTGAGCTCAACACACACACACACAATTGATCTAAATACACGCACACAGACAATTGAGCTCTGTACACACATACACACAATTAAACTCTACACACACACTATTGAGCTCAATACACACACGTGCACAACTGAGCTCAATACACACACACACACGCACAATTGAGCTCAATACACACACACACACAGACAATTGAGCTCAATGCACACACACAGACAATTGAGATCAATGCACATACACACACACGCAATTGAGCTCTGTACACACAATTGAGCTCAATACACGCGCACACACACACACAATTGAGTTCAATACGCACACACAGACAATTGATCTCAATACACGCACACACAATTAAGCTCTACACACACACACAGCTCAATACATGCACACAGACAATTTAGCTCAATACACGCACACAGACAATTGAGCACAATACACACACAACTGAGCTCAATACAGACACAATTGAGCTCAACACACACACGCACACAGACAATTGAGCTCAATACATGCACACAGACAATTTAGCTCAATACACGCACACAGAAAATTGAGCACAATACAGACACAATTGAGCTCAACACACACACGCACACAGACAATTGAGCTCAATACATGCACACAGACAATTTAGCTCAATACACGCACACAGAAAATTGAGCACAATACCCACACAACTGATCTCAATACAGGCACAACTGAGCTCAATGCACATACACACAATTGAGCTCGATACACGCACACACAATTGAGCTCGATACACGCGCGCGCACACACACACACTTGAGGTCAAGACACGCACACAGACAGTTGAGCACAATACACACACAACTGAGCTCAATACAGACACAATTGAGCTCAATACACACACAATTGAGCTCAATACACACACACACACACAGAAAATTGAGCTCAATGCACACACACACACACAATTGAGCTCAATGCACAACACAGACAATTGAGCTCAATACACACACACACAGCCAATTGAGCTCAATACACACACACAGACAATTGAGCTCAATACACACACACACAGACAATTGAGCTCAATACACACACACACAGACAATTGAGCTCAATACACACACACACAGACAATTGAGCTCAATACACACACACACACAGACAATTGAGCTCAATACACACACACACAGACAATTGAGCTCAATACACACACACACACAGACAATTGAGCTCAATACACACACACACAGACAATTGAGCTCAATGCACACACACAGACAATTGAGCTCAATGCACATACACACACACAATTGAGCTCAATGCACACACACACACACACACAATTGAGCTGAATACACGCACTCACAACTGAGCTCTATACACACACACACACACACAATTGAGCTCAATACACACACACAATTGAGCTCAATACACACACACACAATTGAGCTCAATACGCACAGACAATTGATCTCAACACACGCACACAGACAATTGAGCTCAATACACACAATTAAGCTCAATACAAACACACACGCACAATTGAGCTCAATACACACACGCACACACACAATTGAGCTCAATACACGCACACTCACAATTGAGCTCAATACACGCACTCACAATTGAGCTCAATACACGCACTCACAATTGAGCTCAATACACGCACACACAATTGAGCTCAATACACGCACACACAATTGAGCTCAATACACACACACACAATTGAGCTCAATACACACACAGAATTGAGCTCAATACACACACACAATTGAGCTCAATACACACACACACAATTGAGCTCAATACACACACACACACAATTGAGCTCAATACACACACACAATTGAGCTCAATACACACACACAATTGAGCTCAATACACACACACAATTGAGCTCAATACACACACACAATTGAGCTCAATACACGCACACACAATTGAGCTCAATACACACACACACAATTGAGCTCAATACACACACAGACAATTGAGCTCAATACACACACAGAATTGAGCTCAATACACACACACAATTGAGCTCAATACACACACACACAATTGAGCTCAATACACACACACACACAATTGAGCTCAATACACACACAGAATTGAGCTCAATACACACACACAATTGAGCTCAATACACACACACACAATTGAGCTCAATACACACACAAACACACAATTGAGCTCAATACACACACAAACACACAATTGAGCTCAATACACACACAAACACACAATTGAGCTCAATACACACACAATTGAGCTCAATACACACACACACACAATTGAGCTCAATACACACACAAACACACAATTGAGCTCAATACACACACAAACACACAATTGAGCTCAATACACACACAATTGAGCTCAATACGCATCCACACACACAATTGATCTCAATACTCGCACACAGACAATTGAGCTCAATACAAACACACGCACACACACAATTGAGCTAAATACACGCACACACACAATTGAGCTCAATACACGCACTCACAATTGAGCTCAATACACGCACTCACAATTGAGCTCAATACACGCACACACAATTGAGCTCAATACACACACACACACAATTGAGCTCAATACACACACACAATTGAGCTCAATACACACACACACAATTGAGCTCAATACACACACACACAATTGAGCTCAATACACACACACACAATTGAGCTCAATACACACACACACAATTGAGCTCAATACACACACACAATTGAGCTCAATACACACAGAATTGAGCTCAATACACACACACAATTGAGCTCAATACACACACACACAATTGAGCTCAATACACACACACACAATTGAGCTCAATACACACACAAACACACAATTGAGCTCAATACACACACAAACACACAATTGAGCTCAATACACACACACAATTGAGCTCAATACACACACACACAATTCAGCTCAAAACACACAATTGAGCTCAATACACACACAAACACACAATTGAGCTCAATACACACACAACACACAATTGAGCTCAATACACACACAATTGAGCTCAATACGCATACACACACACAATTGATCTCAATACTCGCACACAGACAATTGAGCTCAATACAAACACACACACACACACAATTGAGCTCAATGCACACACACACAATTGAGCTCAATGCACACACACACAATTGAGCTCAATGCACACACACACACAATTGAGCTCAATGCACACACACACACAATTGAGCTCAATGCACACACACACACACAATTGAGCTCAATGCACACACACACACAATTGAGCTCAATGCACACACACACACAATTGAGCTCAATACACACACACAGACAATTGAGCTCAATACACACACACACAATTGAGCTCAATGCACATACACACACACACAATTGAGCTCAATGCACACACACACACACACAATTGAGCTCAATGCACACACACACACACAATTGAGCTCAATACACACACACACAATTGAGCTCAATGCACGCACACACACACACAATTGAGCTCAATGCACACACACATACAGACAATTGAGCTCAATACACACACACACACACACAGACAATTGAGCTCAATACACACACACAGACAATTGAGCTCAATACACACACACAGACAATTGAGCTCATTGCACACACACAGACAATTGAGCTCAATGCATACACACAGACAATTGAGCTCAATGCACACACACAGACAATTGAGCTCAATGCACACACACACACACAATTGAGCTCAATGCACACACACACAATTGACCTCAATGCGCACACACACACACAATTGAGCTCAATACAAACACACACAATTGAGCTCAATGCACACACACACACAATTGAGCTCAATGCACACACACACAATTGAGCTCAATGCACATACACACACAATTGAGCTCAATGCACATACACACACACACACACAATTGAGCTCAACGCACACACACACAATTGAGCTCAATGCACATACACACACACACACAATTGAGCTCAATGCACACACACACACACACAATTGAGCTCAATGCACACACACACACACACACAACTGAGCTCAATGCACACACACACAGAGACAATTGAGCTCAATACAAACACACACAATTGAGCTCAATGCACACACACACATACACACACAGAGACAATTGAGCTCAATACACACACACACACAATTGAGCTCAATGCACACACACACACAATTGAGCTCAATGCACACACACACACAATTGAGCTCAATGCACACACACACACAATTGAGCTCAATACACACACACAGACAATTGAGCTCAATACACACACACACAATTGAGCTCAATGCACATACACACACAGACAATTGAGCTCAATGCACACACACACACACACACAATTGAGCTCAATGCACACACACACACACACAATTGAGCTCAATGCACGCACACACACACACAATTGAGCTCAATGCACACACACACACACACAATTGAGCTCAATACACACACACACACACACAGACAATTGAGCTCAATACACACACACAGACAATTGAGCTCAATACACACACACAGACAATTGAGCTCATTGCACACACACAGACAATTGAGCTCAATGCACACACACACACACAATTGAGCTCAATGCGCACACACACACACAATTGAGCTCAATACAAACACACACAATTGAGCTCAATGCACACACACACACAATTGAGCTCAATGCACATACACACACAATTGAGCTCAATGCACATACACACACACACACACAATTGAGCTCAACGCACATACACACACACACACAATTGAGCTCAACGCACACACACACAATTGAGCTCAATGCACATACACACACACACACAATTGAGCTCAATGCACACACACACACACACACACAATTGAGCTCAATGCACACACACACACACACAGAGACAATTGAGCTCAATAGACACACACACACACACACAATTGAGCTCAATACACACACACACAATTGAGCTCAATGCACACACACACACACAGAGACAATTGAGCTCAATACACACACACAGACAATTGAGCTCAATACACACACACAGACAATTGAGCTCAATACAAACACACACAATTGAGCTCAATGCACACACACACACACACACACACACAGAGACAATTGAGCTCAATAGACACACACACACACACACAATTGAGCTCAATACACACACACACACAACACACACACACACAATTGAGCTCAATGCACACACACACAATTGAGCTCAATGCACACACACACACAATTGAGCTCAATGCACACACACACACAATTGAGCTCAAATGCACACACACACAATTGAACTCAATGCACACACACACACACACAATTGAGCTCAATGCACACACACACACACAATTGAGCTCAATACACACACACACAGACAATTGAGCTCAATACACACACACAGACAATTGAGCTCAATACACACACAGACAATTGAGCTCAATGCACATACACAATTGAGCTCAATGCACATACACACACACACACAATTGAGCTCAATGCACATACACACACACACAATTGAGATCAATGCACACACACACACACACACACAATTGAGCTCAATGCACACACACACACACAATTGAGCTCAATGCACACACACACACACACAATTGAGCTCAATACACACACACACACACACAATTGAGCTCAAATGCACACACACACACAATTGAGCTCAAATGCACACACACACAATTGAGCTCAATGCAAACACACAATTGAACTCAATGCACACACACACACACACAATTGAGCTCAATGCACACACACACACACAATTGAGCTCAATACACACACACAGACAATTGAGCTCAATACACACACACAGACAATTGAGCTCAATACACACACAGACAATTGAGCTCAATGCACATACACACACACACAATTGAGCTCAATGCACATACACACACACACACAATTGAGCTCAATGCACATACACACACACACAATTGAGATCAATGCACACACACACACACACAATTGAGCTCAATGCACACACACACACACAATTGAGCTCAATGCACACACACACACAATTGAGCTCAATGCACACACACACACAATTGAGCTCAATGCACACACACACACACAATTGAGCTCAATGCACACACACAATTGAGCTCAATGCACACACACAATTGAGCTCAATGCACACACACACACAATTGAGCTCAATACACACACACAGACAATTGAGCTCAATACACACACACAGACAATTGAGCTCAATACACACACACAGACAATTGAGCTCAATACACACACACAGACAATTGAGCTCAATACACACACACAGACAATTGAGCTCAATACACACACACAGACAATTGAGCTCAATACACACACACAGACAATTGAGCTCAATACACACACACACAATTCAGCTCAATGCACATACACACACACACACAATTGAGCTCAATGCACACACACACACACACAAATTGAGCTCAATGCACACACACACACACAATTGAGCTCAATGCACACACACACACAATTGAGCTCAATGCACACACACACACAGACAATTGAGCTCAATGCACACACACACACCCAGTCAATTGAGCTCAATGCACACACACACACAATTGAGCTCAACGCGCGCACACACACACAATTGAGCTCAATACACACACAGACAATTGAGCTCAATACACACACAGACAATTGAGCTCAATGCGCACACACGCACACAATTGAGCTCAATGCACACACACACACAATTGAGCTCAATACACACACACACAATTGAGCTCAACACACACACACAATTGAGCTCAACACACACACACACAATTGAGCTCAATACACACACACACAATTGAGCTCAATACACACACACACAATTGAGCTCAATACACACACACAATTGAGCTCAATACACACACACAATTGAGCTCAATACACACACACACAATTGAGCTCAATACACACACACACAATTGAGCTCAATACACACACACAAACACACAATTGAGCTCAATACACACACAATTGAGCTCAATACGCATACACACACACAATTGATCTCAATACTCGCACACAGACAATTGAGCTCAATACAAATACTCGCACACAGACAATTGAGCTCAATACAAACACACACACACACAATTGAGCTCAATGCACACACACACAATTGAGCTCAATGCACACACACACAATTGAGCTCAATGCACACACACACAATTGAGCTCAATGCACACACACACAATTGAGCTCAATGCACACACACACACACAATTGAGCTCAATGCACACACACACACAATTGAGCTCAATGCACACACACACACAATTGAGCTCAATGCACACACACACACAATTGAGCTCAATGCACACACACAGACAATTGAGCTCAATGCACACACACAGACAATTGAGCTCAATACACACACACAGACAATTGAGCTCAATACACACACACAGACAATTGAGCTCAATACACACACACACAATTGAGCTCAATGCACATACACACACACAATTGAGCTCAATGCACACACACACACACACACACACAATTGAGCTCAATGCACACACACACACACACACACAATTGAGCTCGATGCACACACACACACACAATTGAGCTCAATGCACACACACACACACACACAATTGAGCTCAATGCACACACACAGACAATTGAGCTCAATACACACACACACAATTGAGCTCAATACACACACACACAATTGAGCTCAATGCACATACACACACACACAATTGAGCTCAATGCACACACACACACACAATTGAGCTCAATGCACACACACACACACACACAATTGAGCTCGATGCACACACACACACACAATTGAGCTCAATGCACACACACACACACACAATTGAGCTCAATGCACGCACACACACACACAATTGAGCTCAATGCACACACACACACACATACAGACAATTGAGCTCAATACACACACACACACAGACAATTGAGCTCAATACACACACACAGACAATTGAGCTCAATACACACACACAGACAATTGAGCTCAATGCACACACACAGACAATTGAGCTCAATGCACACACACAGACAATTGAGCTCAATGCACACACACAGACAATTGAGCTCAATGCACACACACACACACAATTGAGCTCAATGCACACACACACAATTGACCTCAATGCGCACACACACACAATTGAGCTCAATGCACACACACACACAATTGAGCTCAATGCACACACACACACAGACAATTGAGCTCAGTGCACACACACACAATTGAGCTCAATGCACATACACACACAATTGAGCTCAATGCACACACACACACACACAATTGAGCTCAATGCACATACACACACACACACAGACAATTGAGCTCAGTGCACACACACACAATTGAGCTCAATGCACATACACACACAATTGAGCTCAATGCACATACACACACACACACAATTGAGCTCAACGCACATACACACACACACACAATTGAGCTCAACGCACATACACACACACACACAATTGAGCTCAACGCACATACACACACACACACAATTGAGCTCAACGCACATACACACACACACACAATTGAGCTCAACGCACATACACACACACACACAATTGAGCTCAACGCACACACACACAATTGAGCTCAATGCACATACACACACACACACAATTGAGCTCAATGCACACACACACACACACACAATTGAGCTCAATGCACACACACAGACAATTGAGCTCAATACACACACACAGACAATTGAGCTCAATACAAACACACACAATTGCGCTCAATGCACACACACACACACACACACACAATTGAGCTCAAATGCACACACACAATTGAACTCAATGCACACACACACACACACACAATTGAGCTCAATGCACACACACACACACACACAATTGAGCTCAAATGCACACACACACAATTGAGCTCAAATGCACACACACAATTGAACTCAATGCACACACACACACAATTGAGCTCAATGCACACACACACACACACACAATTGAGCTCAATACACACACACACACACAATTGAGCTCAATACACACGCACACAGACAATTGAGCTCAATACACACACACAGACAATTGAGCTCAATACACACACACAGACAATTGAGCTCAATGCACATACACACACACACAATTGAGCTCAATGCACATACACACACACACAATTGAGCTCAATGCACATACACACACACACAATTGAGCTCAATGCACACACACACACACACACAATTGAGCTCAATGCACACACACACACACAATTGAGCTCAATGCACACACACAATTGAGCTCAATGCACACACACAATTGAGCTCAATGCACACACACAATTGAGCTCAATGCACACACACAATTGAGCTCAATGCACACACACACACAATTGAGCTCAATACACACACAGACAATTGAGCTCAATACACACACACAGACAATTGAGCTCAATACAAACACACACAATTGCGCTCAATGCACACACACACACACACACACACACACAATTGAGCTCAAATGCACACACACAATTGAACTCAATGCACACACACACACACACACAATTGAGCTCAATGCACACACACACACACACACAATTGAGCTCAAATGCACACACACACAATTGAGCTCAAATGCACACACACAATTGAACTCAATGCACACACACACACACACAATTGAGCTCAATGCACACACACACACACACACAATTGAGCTCAATACACACACACACACACACAATTGAGCTCAATACACACGCACACAGACAATTGAGCTCAATACACACACACAGACAATTGAGCTCAATACACACACACAGACAATTGAGCTCAATACACACACACAGACAATTGAGCTCAATACACACACACACAATTGAGCTCAATGCACATACACACACACACAATTGAGCTCAATGCACATACACACACACACAATTGAGCTCAATGCACATACACACACACACAATTGAGCTCAATGCACACACACACACACACAATTGAGCTCAATGCACACACACACACACAATTGAGCTCAATGCACACACACAATTGAGCTCAATGCACACACACAATTGAGCTCAATGCACACACACAATTGAGCTCAATGCACACACACAATTGAGCTCAATGCACACACACACACAATTGAGCTCAATACACACACAGACAATTGAGCTCAATACACACACACAGACAATTGAGCTCAATACACACACACAGACAATTGAGCTCAATACACACACAGACAATTGAGCTCAATACACACACACAGACAATTGAGCTCAATACACACACACAGACAATTGAGCTCAATGCACACACACACACACAATTGAGCTCAATGCACACACACACACACACAATTGAGCTCAATGCACACACACACACCCAGTCAATTGAGCTCAATGCACACACACACACAATTGAGCTCAACGCGCGCACACACACACAATTGAGCTCAATGCACACACACACACACAATTGAGCTCAATGCACACACACACAGACAATTGAGCTCAATACACACACACACACAGACAATTGAGCTCAATACACACAGACAATTGAGCTCAATGCACACGCACACACACAATTGAGCTCAATGCACACACACACAGACAATTGAGCTCAATGCACACACACACAATTGAGCTCAATACACACACAGAATTGAGCTCAATACACACACAGAATTGAGCTCAATACACACACACACACAATTGAGCTCAATACACACACACACAATTGAGCTCAATACACACACACACAATTGAGCTCAATACACACACACACAATTGAGCTCAATACACACACACACAATTGAGCTCAATACACACACACAATTGAGCTCAATACACACACACAATTGAGCTCAATACACACACACACAATTGAGCTCAATACACACACACAACAATTGAGCTCAATACACACACACAGAATTGAGCTCAATACACACACAGAATTGAGCTCAATACACACACAGAATTGAGCTCAATACACACACACACAATTGAGCTCAATACACACACACACAATTGAGCTCAATACACACACACACAATTGAGCTCAATACACACACACACAAACACACAATTGAGCTCAATACACACACAATTGAGCTCAATACGCATACACACACACAATTGAGCTCAATACACACACACAGAATTGAGCTCAATACACACACAGAATTGAGCTCAATACACACACAGAATTGAGCTCAATACACACACACACAATTGAGCTCAATACACACACACACAATTGAGCTCAATGCACACACACACACACAATTGAGCTCAATGCACACACACACACACACAATTGAGCTCAATGCACACACACACACACAATTGAGCTCAATGCACACACACACACACAATTGAGCTCAATGCACACACACAATTGAGCTCAATGCACACACACAATTGAGCTCAATGCACACACACACACAATTGAGCTCAATACACACACAGACAATTGAGCTCAATACACACACACAGACAATGAGCTCAATACACACACACAGACAATTGAGCTCAATACACACACAGACAATTGAGCTCAATACACACACACAGACAATTGAGCTCAATACACACACACAGACAATTGAGCTCAATGCACACACACACACACAATTGAGCTCAATGCACACACACACACAGACAATTGAGCTCAATGCACACACACACACCCAGTCAATTGAGCTCAATGCACACACACACACAATTGAGCTCAACGCGCGCACACACACACAATTGAGCTCAATGCACACACACACACACAATTGAGCTCAATGCACACACACACACAGACAATTGAGCTCAATACACACACACAGACAATTGAGCTCAATACACACAGACAATTGAGCTCAATGCACACGCACACACACAATTGAGCTCAATGCACACACACACACACAGACAATTGAGCTCAATGCACACACACACAATTGAGCTCAATACACACACACAATTGAGCTCAATACACACACAGAATTGAGCTCAATACACACACACACAATTGAGCTCAATACACACACACACAATTGAGCTCAATACACACACACACAATTGAGCTCAATACACACACACACATTGAGCTCAATACACACACACACAATTGAGCTCAATACACACACACAATTGAGCTCAATACACACACACACAATTGAGCTCAATACACACACACACAATTGAGCTCAATACACACACACACAATTGAGCTCAATACACACACACACAATTGAGCTCAAAACACACACACACAATTGAGCTCAATACACACACACACAGAATTGAGCTCAATACACACACACACAATTGAGCTCAATACACACACACACAAACACACAATTGAGCTCAATACACACACAATTGAGCTCAATACGCACACACACACACAATTGATCTCAATACTCGCACACAGACAATTGAGCTCAATACAAACACACACACACACAATTGAGCTCAATGCACAGACACACAATTGAGCTCAATGCACACACACACAATTGAGCTCAATGCACACACACACAATTGAGCTCAATGCACACACACACACAATTGAGCTCAATGCACACACACACAATTGAGCTCAATGCACACACACAGACAATTGAGCTCAATACACACACACAGACAATTGAGCTCAATACACACACACAGACAATTGAGCTCAATACACACACACACAATTGAGCTCAATGCACATACACACACACACAATTGAGCTCAATGCACACACACACACACACACACACAATTGAGCTCAATGCACACACACACACACACACAATTGAGCTCAATGCACACACACACACACAATTGAGCTCAATGCACACACACACACACACACAATTGAGCTCAATGCACGCACACACACACAATTGAGCTCAATGCACGCACACACACACACAATTGAGCTCAATGCACACACACATACAGACAATTGAGCTCAATACACACACACACACACAGACAATTGAGCTCAATACACACACACAGACAATTGAGCTCATTGCACACACACAGACAATTGAGCTCATTGCACACACACAGACAATTGAGCTCAATGCACACACACAGACAATTGAGCTCAATGCACACACACAGACAATTGAGCTCAATGCACACACACACACACAATTGAGCTCAATGCACACACACACAATTGACCTCAATGCGCACACACACACAATTGAGCTCAATACAAACACACACACAATTGAGCTCAATGCGCACACACACACAATTGAGCTCAATGCACATACACACACAATTGAGCTCAATGCACATACACACACACACACAATTGAGCTCAACGCACATACACACACACACACACAATTGAGCTCAACGCACATACACACACACACACACAATTGAGCTCAACGCACATACACACACACACACAATTGAGCTCAACGCACACACACACAATTGAGCTCAATGCACATACACACACACACACAATTGAGCTCAATGCACACACACACACACACAATTGAGCTCAATGCACACACACACACACACAATTGAGCTCAATGCACACACACACACACACACAATTGAGCTCAATGCACACACACACACACACACAATTGAGCTCGATGCACACACACACACACAATTGAGCTCAATGCACACACACACACACACAATTGAGCTCAATGCACACACACAGACAATTGAGCTCAATACACACACACACAATTGAGCTCAATACACACACACACACAATTGAGCTC
This sequence comes from Hemiscyllium ocellatum, assembly GCF_020745735.1. Lineage (NCBI taxonomy): Eukaryota > Metazoa > Chordata > Chondrichthyes > Orectolobiformes > Hemiscylliidae > Hemiscyllium > Hemiscyllium ocellatum. Next base: position 34,777 of record NW_026868182.1, on the reverse strand, counting down.
AATGCACATACACACACACACAATTGAGCTCAATGCACACACACACACACACACACAATTGAGCTCAATGCACACACACACACACACACAATTGAGCTCGATGCACACACACACACACAATTGAGCTCAATGCACACACACACACACACAATTGAGCTCAATGCACACACACACACACACAATTGAGCTCAATGCACGCACACACACACACACAATTGAGCTCAATGCACACACACACACATACAGACAATTGAGCTCAATACACACACACACACACACAGACAATTGAGCTCAATACACACACACACAGACAATTGAGCTCAATACACACACACAGACAATTGAGCTCATTGCACACACACACACAATTGAGCTCAATGCACACACACAGACAATTGAGCTCAATGCACACACACAGACAATTGAGCTCAATGCACACACACACACACAATTGAGCTCAATGCACACACACACAATTGACCTCAATGCGCACACACACACAATTGAGCTCAATGCACACACACACAATTGAGCTCAATGCACACACACACACAATTGAGCTCAATGCACACACACACACAGACAATTGAGCTCAGTGCACACACACACAATTGAGCTCAATGCACATACACACACAATTGAGCTCAATGCACACACACACACAATTGAGCTCAATGCACATACACACACACACAGACAATTGAGCTCAGTGCACACACACACAATTGAGCTCAATGCACATACACACACAATTGAGCTCAATGCACATACACACACACACACAATTGAGCTCAACGCACATACACACACACACACAATTGAGCTCAACGCACATACACACACACACACAATTGAGCTCAACGCACACACACACAATTGAGCTCAATGCACATACACACACACACACAATTGAGCTCAATGCACACACACACACAATTGAGCTCAATACAAACACACACAATTGAGCTCAATGCACACACACACACACAGACAATTGAGCTCAATACACACACACACAATTGAGCTCAAATGCACACACACAATTGAGCTCAAATGCACACACACAATTGAACTCAATGCACACACACACACACACAATTGAGCTCAATGCACACACACACACACAATTGAGCTCAAAGCACACACACACAATTGAGCTCAAATGCACACACACAATTGAACTCAATGCACACACACACACACACACAATTGAGCTCAATGCACACACACACACACACAATTGAGCTCAATGCACACACACACACACACACAATTGAGCTCAATACACACACACACACACACAATTGAGCTCAATACACACACACAGACAATTGAGCTCAATACACACACACAGACAATTGAGCTCAATGCACATACACACACACAATTGAGCTCAATGCACATACACACACACACAATTGAGCTCAATGCACACACACACACACAGACAATTGAGCTCAATACACACAGACAATTGAGCTCAATGCACACGCACACACACAATTGAGCTCAATGCACACACACACACACAGACAATTGAGCTCAATGCACACACACACAATTGAGCTCAATACACACACAGAATTGAGCTCAATACACACACACAATTGAGCTCAATACACACACACACAATTGAGCTCAATACACACACACACACACACAATTGAGCTCAATGCACACACACACACAATTGAGCTCAATGCACACACACACACAATTGAGCTCAATGCACACACACAATTGAGCTCAATGCACACACACAATTGAGCTCAATGCACACACACAATTGAGCTCAATGCACACACACACACAATTGAGCTCAATACACACACACAGACAATTGAGCTCAATACACACACACAGACAATTGAGCTCAATACACACACACAGACAATTGAGCTCAATACACACACACAGACAATTGAGCTCAATACACACACACAGACAATTGAGCTCAATACACACACACAGACAATTGAGCTCAATACACACACACAGACAATTGAGCTCAATACACACACACAATTGAGCTCAATGCACATACACACACACACAATTGAGCTCAATGCACACACACACACACACACACAACACACACACACACAATTGAGCTCAATGCACACACACACACACACACAATTGAGCTCAATGCACACAACACACACACACACACACACAATTGAGCTCAATGCACACACACACACAATTGAGCTCAATGCACACACACACACACACAATTGAGCTCAATGCACACACACACACAATTGAGCTCAATGCACACACACACAGACAATTGAGCTCAATGCACACACACACAGACAATTGAGCTCAATGCACACACACACACCCAGTCAATTGAGCTCAATGCACACACACACACAATTGAGCTCAACGCGCACACACACACACACAATTGAGCTCAATGCACACACACACACACAATTGAGCTCAATGCACACACACACACAGACAATTGAGCTCAATACACACACACACAGACAATTGAGCTCAATACACACAGACAATTGAGCTCAATGCGCACACACGCACACAATTGAGCTCAATGCACACACACACAATTGAGCTCAATGCACACACACACACAGACAATTGAGCTCAATGCACACACACACACAGACAATTGAGCTCAATGCACACACACACACACACAGACAATTGAGCTCAATGCACACACACACACAATTGAGCTCAATGCACACACACACACAATTGAGCTCAATGCACACACACACACACACACACACAGACAATTGAGCTCAATACACACACACACAGACAATTGAGCTCAATACACACACAGACAATTGAGCTCAATACACACAGACAATTGAGCTCAAAGCACACACACAGACAATTGAGCTCAAAGCACACACACAGACAATTGAGCTCAAAGCACACACACAGACAATTGAGCTCAAAGCACACACACAGACAATTGAGCTCAATGCACACACACACACACAGACAATTGAGCTCAATGCACACACACACACACACAATTGAGCTCAATGCACACACACGCACACACAATTGAGCTCAATGCACACACACACACACACAATTGAGCTCAATACAAACACACAATTGAGCTCAATGCACACACACACACAATTGAGCTCAATGCACACACACACACACAATTGAGCTCAATGCACATACACACACACACAATTGAGCTCAATGCACATGCACACACACACACAATTGAGCTCAATGCACACACACACACACACACACAGACAATTTAGCTCAATACACACACAGACAATTGAGCTCAATACACACACACAGACAATTGAGCTCAATACAAACACACACACACAATTGAGATCGATGCACACACACACACACAATTGAGCTCAATGCACACACACAACTGAGCTCAATACAGACACAATTGAGCTCAATGCACACACACACACAATTGAGCTCAATACATGCACTCACAACTGAGCTCTATATACACACACACACACAATTGAGCTCAATACACACACACACAATTGAGCTCAATACACACACACACACAATTGAGCTCAATGCACACACACACACACAGACAATTGAGCTCAATACACACACAGACAATTGAGCTCAATACACATACACAGACAATTGAGCTCAATGCGCACACACAATTGAGCTCGATGCACACACACACACACACACACACACACACACAATTGAGCTCAATGCACACACACACACACACAATTGAGCTCAATGCACACACATACAATTGAGCTCAATGCACACACACAACACACAATTGAGCTCAATACAGACACAATTGAGCTCAATGCACACACACACACAATTGAGCTCAATACACGCACTCACAACTGAGCTCTATACACACACACAATTGAGCTCAATACACACACACACACAATTGAGCTCAATACACACACACACAATTGAGCTCAATACACACACACACAATTGAGCTCAATACACACACACACAATTGAGCTCAATACACACCACACACAATTGAGCTCAATACACACACACACACAATTGAGCTCAATACACACACACACAATTGAGCTCAATACACACACACACAATTGAGCTCAATACACACACACACAATTGAGCTCAATACACACACACACAATTGAGCTCAATACACACACACACAATTGAGCTCAATACACACACACAAACACACACACAATTGAGCTCAATACACGCACACACACACACACACACACAAACACAATTGAGTTCAATACACACACAGACAATTGATCTCAATACACGCACACAGACAATTGAGCTCTACACACACAATTGAGCTCAATGCATGCACACAGACGATTTAGCTCAATACACGCACACAGACAATTGAGCACAATACACACACAACTGAGCTCAATACAGACACAATTGAGCTCAATACACACACGGACACAGACAATTGAGCTCAATACATGCACACAGACAATTTAGCTCAATACACGCACACAGACAATTGAGCACAATACACACACAACTGATCTCAATACAGGCACAATTGAGCTCAATGCACATACACACAACCAATTAAGCTCAATACAAACACACACACAATTGAGCTCAATACAAACACACACGCACAATTGAGCTCAATACACACACACACGCACAATTGAGCTCAATACAAACACACACGCACAATTGAGCTCAATACAAACACACACGCACAATTGAGCTCAATACAAACACACACGCACAATTGAGCTCAATACACACACACACGCACAATTGAGCTCAATACACACACACACGCACAATTGAGCTCAATACACACACACACGCACAATTGAGCTCAATACACACACACACACAATTGAGCTCAATACACACACACACACACACAATTGAGCTCAATACACACACACAATTGAGCTCAATACACACACACACACTTGAGCTCAATACACACACACACACAATTGAGCTCAATGCACACACACACAATTGAGCTCAATGCACATTCACACACACATACACAATTGAGCTCAATGCACACACACACACAGACAATTGAGCTCAATGCACACACACACACAGACAATTGAGCTCAATGCACAACACACACAATTGAGGTCAAGACACGCACACAGACAATTGAGCACAATACACACACAACTGAGCTCAATACAGACACAATTGAGCTCAATGCACACACACACAATTGAGCTCAATGCACACACACACACACAATTGAGCTCAATAGACGCACACAATTGAGCTCAATACAAGCACACAGACAATTGAGCTCAATACACACACACACACACAATTGAGCTCAATACACACACACAATTGAGCTCAATAACACACACACACGCACAATTGAGCTCAATACACACACACACGCACAATGAGCTCAATACACACACACACACAATTGAGCTCAATACACACACACACAATTGAGCTCAATACACACACACAATTGAGCTCAATACACACACACACACACACAATTGAGCTCAATAGACACACACAATTGAGCTCAATACAAGCACACAGACAATTGAGCTCAATACACACACACACACAATTGAGCTCAATACACACAACTGAGCTCAATACAGACACAATTGAGCTCAATACACACACACAGACAATTGAGCTCAATACACACACACAGACACAGAAAATTGAGCTCAATGCACACACACACACACACACAATTGAGCTCAATGCACACACACACAGACAATTGAGCTCAATGCACACACACACACAGACAATTGAGCTCAATGCACAAACACACACAATTGAGCTCAATACAAGCACACAGACAATTGAGCACAATATACACACAACTGAGCTCAATACACACACACACAGACAATTGAGCTCAATACACACACACACAGACAATTGAGCTCAATACACACACACACAGACAATTGAGCTCAATACACACACACACAGACAATTGAGCTCAATACACACACACACAGACAATTGAGCTCAATACACACACACACACACAATTGAGCTCAATACACACACACACAGACAATTGAGCTCAATACACACACACACAGACAATTGAGCTCAATACACACACACAACACAATTGAGCTCAATACACACACACACACACAATTGAGCTCAATACACGCACACACAATTGAGCTCAATACACACACACACACACAATTGAGCTCAATACACGCACACACAATTGAGCTCAATACACACACACACAATTGAGCTCAATTCACGCACACACAATTGAGCTCAATTCACGCACACACAATTGAGCTCAATCACACACACACAATTGAGCTCAATTCACACACACACAATTGAGCTCAATTCACACACACACAATTGAGCTCAATACACACACACACAATTGAGCTCAATACACACACACACAATTGAGCTCAATTCACGCACACACAATTGAGCTCAATTCACACACACACAATTGAGCTCAATTCACACACACACAATTGAGCTCAATTCACACACACACAATTGAGCTCAATACACACGCGCACAACTGAGCTCAATACACACACGCACAATTGAGCTCAATACACACACACAGACAATTGAGCTCAATGCACATACACACATAATTGAGCTCAATGCACATACACACACACACACAATTGAGCTCAATGCACACACATACACACAGACAATTGAGCTGAATACACGCACTCACAACTGAGCTCTATACGCACACACACAATTGAGCTCAATACACGCACACACACAATTGAGCTCAACACACGCACACACAATTGAGCTCAATACACGCACACACAATTGAGCTCAATACACGCACACAGACAATTGAGCTCAATACACACACACACACGCACAATTGAGCTCAATACACACACACAATTGAGCTCAATACACGCACACACACACAATTGAGCTCTTTCCACACACAATTGAGTTCAATACACGCGCACACACACAAACACACACACACAGACAATTGAGCTCAATACGCACACACAGACAATTGATCTCAATACACGCACACAGACAATTGAGCTCAATACATGCACACAGACAATTGAGCTCAATACACACACACACACAGACAATTGAGCTCAATACATGCACACAGACAATTTAGCTCAATACACGCACACAGACAATTGAGCACAATACCCACACAACTGATCTCAATACAGGCACAATTGAGCTCAATGCACATACACACAATTGAGCTCGATACACGCACACACACACACACACACACTTGAGGTCAAGACAGGCACACAGACAATTGAGCACAATACACACAACTGAGCTCAATACAGACACAATTGAGCTCAATACACACACACAGACAATTGAGCTCAATACACACACACAGACACAGAAAATTGAGCTCAATGCACACACACACAATTGAGCTCAATGCACACACACACACAGACAATTGAGCTCAATGCACACACACACACAGACAATTGAGCTCAATGCACAACACACACAATTGAGCTCAATACAAGCACACAGACAATTGAGCACAATATACACACAACTGAGCTCAATACACACACACAGACAATTGAGCTCAATACACACACACACACAGACAATTGAGCTCAATACACACACACACACACACAATTGAGCTCAATACACACACACACAGACAATTGAGCTCAATACACACACACACAGACAATTGAGCTCAATACACACACACACACAATTGAGCTCAATACACACACACACACACTTGAGCTCAATACACGCACACACAATTGAGCTCAATACACACACACACAATTGAGCTCAATACACGCACACACACAATTGAGCTCAATACACGCACACACAATTGAGCTCAATTCACGCACACACAATTGAGCTCAAATCACACACACACAATTGAGCTCAATTCACACACACACAATTGAGCTCAATTCACACACACACAATTGAGCTCAATACACACACACACAATTGAGCTCAATTCACGCACACACAATTGAGCTCAATTCACACACACACAATTGAGCTCAATTCACACACACACAATTGAGCTCAATTCACACACACACAATTGAGCTCAATACACACACACACAATTGAGCTCAATACACACGCGCACAACTGAGCTCAATACACACACGCACAATTGAGCTCAATACACACACACAGACAATTGAGCTCAATGCACATACACACATAATTGAGCTCAATGCACATACACACACACACACAATTGAGCTCAATGCACACACATACACACACAGACAATTGAGCTGAATACACGCACTCACAACTGAGCTCTATACACACACACACAATTGAGCTCAATACGCACAGACAATTGATCTCAACACACACACACAGACAATTGAGCTCAATACACACACACACACACAATTGAGCTCAATACACACACACACACACAATTGAGCTCAATACACACGCACACAATTGAGCTCAATACATGCACTCACAACTGAGCTCTATATACACACACTCACAAGTGAGCTCAATACACACACTCACAAGTGAGCTCAATACGCACAGACAATTGATCTCAATACACGCACACAGACAATTGATCTCAATACACGCACACAGACAATTGAGCTCAATACACACACAGACAATTGAGCTCAATACAAACACACACACAATTGAGCTCAATGCACACACACACACTGAGCTCAATGCACACACACACAACTGAGCTCAATGCACACACACACACACACACACACACACAATTGAGCTCGATGCACACACACACACAATTGAGCTCGATGCACACACACACACAATTGAGCTCGATGCACACACACACAATTGAGCTCGATGCACACACACACACAATTGAGCTCAATGCACACACAATTGAGCTCAATGCACACACACACACAATTGAGCTCAATGCACACACACAATTGAGCTCAATGCACACACACACACACACACAATTGAGCTCAATGCACACACACACACAATTGAGCTCAATGCACACACACACACACACAATAGAGCTCAATGCACACACACACAATTGAGCTCAATACGCACAGACAATTGATCTCAACACACGCACACAGACAATTGAGCTCAATACACACACACACACACAATTGAGCTCAATACACACACACACACACACAATTGAGCTCAATACACACGCACACAATTGAGCTCAATACATGCACTCACAACTGAGCTCTATATACACACACTCACAAGTGAGCTCAATACACACACTCACAATTGAGCTCAATACGCACAGACAATTGATCTCAACACACGCACACAGACAATTGAGCTCAATACACACACACACACACAATTGAGCTCAATACACACACACACACACAATTGAGCTCAATACATGCACTCACAACTGAGCTCTATACACACACACACAATTGAGCTCAATACGCACAGACAATTGATCTCAACACACACACAGACAATTGAGCTCAATACACACACACACACACAATTGAGCTCAATACACACACACACACACAATTGAGCTCAATACACACGCACACAATTGAGCTCAATACATGCACTCACAACTGAGCTCTATATACACACACTCACAAGTGAGCTCAATACACACACTCACAAGTGAGCTCAATACGCACAGACAATTGATCTCAATACACGCACACAGACAATTGATCTCAATACACGCACACAGACAATTGAGCTCAATACACACAATTGAGCTCAATACACACACACACGCACAATTGAGCTCAATACACGCACACACACACAATTGAGCTCAATACACGCGCACACACACAAACACACACACACAGACAATTGAGCTCAATACGCACACACATACAATTGATCTCAATACACGCACACAGACAATTGAGCTCAATACACACACACACAGACAATTGAGCTCAATACATGCACACAGACAATTGAGCACAATACCCACACAACTGATCTCAATACAGGCACAATTGAGCTCAATGCACATACACACAACTGAGCTCTATATACACACACTCACAACTGAGCTCAATATACACACACTCACAACTGAGCTCAATATACACACACTCACAATTGAGCTCAATATACACACACTCACAATTGAGCTCAATATACACACACTCACAATTGAGCTCAATATACACACACTCACAATTGAGCTCAATACACACACACACAATTGAGCTCAATACACACACACACAATTGAGCTCAATACACACACACACAATTGAGCTCAATACACACACACACACAATTGAGCTCAATACACACACACACAATTGAGCTCAATACACACACACACAATTGAGCTCAATACACACACACAATTGAGCTCAATACACACACACACAATTGAGCTCAATACACACACAATTGAGCTCAATACGCACGCACACAGACAATTGAGCTCAACACAAACACACACACACACAATTGAGCTCAATGCACACACACACACAATTGAGCTCAATGCACACACACACAATTGAGCTCAAATGCACACACACACAACTGAGCTCAAATGCACACACAGACAATTGAGCTCAATGCACACACACACAGACAATTGAGCTCAATGCACACACACAGACAATTGAGCTCAATACACACACACAGACATTTGAGCTCAATACACACACAGACAATTGAGCTCAATACACACACACACAATTGAGCTCAATGCACATACACACACACGAGCTCAATGCACATACACACACACACACACACACAATTGAGCTCAATGCACACACACACACACAGACAATTGAGCTCAATGCACACACACACACAGACAATTGAGCTCAATACACACACAGACAATTGAGCTCAATGCACACACACACACAATTGAGCTCAATGCACACACACACACAATTGAGCTCAATGCACACACACACACACAGACAATTGAGCTCAATACACACACAGACAATTGAGCTCAATACACACACACACAATTGAGCTCAATACACACACACACAATTGAGCTCAATACAAACACACACAATTGAGCTCAATGCACACACACACAACTGAGCTCAATGCACACACACACAACTGAGCTCAATGCACACACACACACACACACACACACACACAATTGAGCTCGATGCACACACACACACAATTGAGCTCGATGCACACACACACACAATTGAGCTCGATGCACACACACACAATTGAGCTCGATGCACACACACACACAATTGAGCTCAATGCACACACAATTGAGCTCAATGCACACACACACACAATTGAGCTCAATGCACACACACAATTGAGCTCAATGCACACACACACACACACACAATTGAGCTCAATGCACACACACACACAATTGAGCTCAATGCACACACACACACACAATTGAGCTCAATGCACACACACACAATTGAGCTCAATACGCACAGACAATTGATCTCAACACACGCACACAGACAATTGAGCTCAATACACACACACACACACAATTGAGCTCAATACACACACACACACACAATTGAGCTCAATACACACGCACACAATTGAGCTCAATACATGCACTCACAACTGAGCTCTATATACACACACTCACAAGTGAGCTCAATACACACACTCACAAGTGAGCTCAATACGCACAGACAATTGATCTCAACACACACACACACAATTGAGCTCAATACACACACACACACACAATTGAGCTCAATACACACACACACACACAATTGAGCTCAATACACACGCACACAATTGAGCTCAATACATGCACTCACAACTGAGCTCTATACACACACACACAATTGAGCTCAATACGCACAGACAATTGATCTCAACACACGCACACAGACAATTGAGCTCAATACACACACACACACACAATTGAGCTCAATACACACACACACACACAATTGAGCTCAATACACACGCACACAATTGAGCTCAATACATGCACTCACAACTGAGCTCTATATACACACACTCACAAGTGAGCTCAATACACACACTCACAAGTGAGCTCAATACGCACAGACAATTGATCTCAATACACGCACAGACAATTGATCTCAATACACGCACACAGACAATTGAGCTCAATACACACAATTGAGCTCAATACACACACACACGCACAATTGAGCTCAATACACGCACACACACACAATTGAGTTCAATACACGCGCACACACACAAACACACACACACAGACAATTGAGCTCAATACGCACACACATACAATTGATCTCAATACACGCACACAGACAATTGAGCTCAATACACACACACACAGACAATTGAGCTCAATACATGCACACAGACAATTGAGCACAATACCCACACAACTGATCTCAATACAGGCACAATTGAGCTCAATGCACATACACACAACTGAGCTCTATATACACACACTCACAACTGAGCTCTATATACACACACTCACAACTGAGCTCAATATACACACACTCACAATTGAGCTCAATATACACACACTCACAATTGAGCTCAATACACACACACACAATTGAGCTCAATACACACACACACAATTGAGCTCAATACACACACACACACAATTGAGCTCAATACACACACACACAATTGAGCTCAATACACACACACACAATTGAGCTCAATACACACACACACAATTGAGCTCAATACACACACACAATTGAGCTCAATACACACACACACAATTGAGCTCAATACACACACAATTGAGCTCAATACGCACGCACACAGACAATTGAGCTCAACACAAACACACACACACACAATTGAGCTCAATGCACACACACACACAATTGAGCTCAATGCACACACACACAATTGAGCTCAAATGCACACACACACAACTGAGCTCAAATGCACACACAGACAATTGAGCTCAATGCACACACACACAGACAATTGAGCTCAATGCACACACACAGACAATTGAGCTCAATACACACACACAGACATTTGAGCTCAATACACACACAGACAATTGAGCTCAATACACACACACACAATTGAGCTCAATGCACATACACACACACGAGCTCAATGCACATACACACACACACACACACACAATTGAGCTCAATGCACACACACACAGACAATTGAGCTCAATGCACACACACACACACAGACAATTGAGCTCAATACACACACACACAGACATTGAGCTCAATACACACACAGACAATTGAGCTCAATGCACACACACACACAATTGAGCTCAATGCACACACACACACAGTTGAGCTCAATGCACACACACACACAGTTGAGCTCAATGCACACACACACACACACAATTGAGCTCAATGCACACACACACACACAATTGAGCTCAATACAAACACACACAATTGAGCTCAATGCACACACACACACACACAATTGAGCTCAATGCACACACACACACACATGCACACACACACACACACAATTGAGCTCAATGCACACACACACACACAATTGAGCTCAATGCACACACACACACACAATTGAGCTCAATGCACACACACACACACAATTGAGCTCAATGCACATACACACACACACACACAATTGAGCTCAATGCACACACACACAATGAGATAATTGAGCTCAATACACACACACAGACAATTGAGCTCAATACACACACACAGACAATTGAGCTCAATACAAACACACACAATTGAGCTCAATGCACACACACACACACACACAATTGAGCTCAATGCACACACACACAATTGAGCTCAATGCACACACACACACACACACAGACAATTGAGCTCAATACACACACACAGACAATTGAGCTCAATACAAACACACACAATTGAGCTCAATGCACACACACACACACACAATTGAGCTCAATGCACACACACACACACACACACACACAGAGACAATTGAGCTCAATACACACACACACACAGAGACAATTGAGCTCAATACACACACACAGACAATTGAGCTCAATACACACACACAGACAATTGAGCTCAATACACACACACAGACAATTGAGCTCAATACACACACACAGACAATTGAGCTCAATACACACACACAGACAATTGAGCTCAATACACACACAGACAATTGAGCTCAATACACACACAGACAATTGAGCTCAATACAAACAACCACACACACACACAATTGAGCTCAATGCGCACACACACACACACACAGACAATTGAGCTCAATACACACACACACACACAATTGAGCTCAATACACACACACACAATTGAGCTCAATACAAACACACACAATTGAGCTCAATGCACACACACACAACTGAGCTCAATGCACACACACACACACACACACACAAATTGAGCTCGATGCACACACACACACAATTGAGCTCGATGCACACACACACACAATTGAGCTCAATGCACACACACACACAATTGAGCTCAATGCACACACACACACAATTGAGCTCAATGCACACACACACACAATTGAGCTCAATGCACACACACACACAATTGAGCTCAATGCACACACACACACAATTGAGCTCAATGCACACACACACACAATTGAGCTCAATGCGCACACACACACAATTGAGCTCAATGCGCACACACATTGAGCTCAATGCGCACACACACACACACACACACGAGCTCAATGCACACACACACACAATTGAGCTCAATGCGCACACACACACAATTGAGCTCAATGCGCACACACACACAATTGAGCTCAATGCGCACACACACACACAATTGAGCTCAATGCACACACACACAATTGAGCTCAATGCGCACACACACACACAATTGAGCTCAATGCGCACACACGCACACACAATTGAGCTCAATACACACACAATTGAGCTCAATACACACGCACACACACAATTGAGCTCAATGCGCGCACACACACAATTGAGCTCAATGCGCACACACACAAACAATTAAGCTCAATACAAACACACACGCACAATTGAGCTCAATACACACACACGCACAATTGAGCTCAATACACACACACGCACAATTGAGCTCAATACACACACGCACAATTGAGCTCAATACACACACACGCACGCACAATTGAGCTCAATACACACACACACGCACACACAATTGAGCTCAATGCACACACACACACACAAATTGAGCTCAATGCACACACACAAATTGAGCTCAATGCACACACACACACACAATTGAGCTCAATGCACACACACACAATTGAGCTCAATGCACACACACACACACACACAATTGAGCTCAATGCACATACACACACACAATTGAGCTCAATGCACACACACACACACACACAATTGAGCTCAATGCACACACACACAATTGAGCTCAATGCACACACACACAATGAGATAATTGAGCTCAATACACACACACAGACAATTGAGCTCAATACACACACACAGACAATTGAGCTCAATACACACACACAGACAATTGAGCTCAATACACACACACAGACAATTGAGCTCAATACACACACACAGACAATTGAGCTCAATACACACACACACAATTGAGCTCAATGCACATACACACACACACAATTGAGCTCAATGCACACACACACACACACAATTGAGCTCAATGCACACACACACACACACACACAATTGAGCTCAATGCACACACACACACACACACAATTGAGCTCAATACACACACACACACAATTGAGCTCAATACACACACACACACAATTGAGCTCAATACACACACACACACAATTGAGCTCAATACACACACACACACACAATAGAGCTCAATACACACACACACACACACAATTGAGCTCAATACACACACACACACACACAATTGAGCTCAATACACACACACACACACAAGTGAGCTCAATACACACACACAGACAATTGAGCTCAATACACACACACAGACAATTGAGCTCAATACACACACAGACAATTGAGCTCAATACAAACAACCACACACACACACAATTGAGCTCAATGCACACACACACATACACACAACTGAGCTCTATATACACACACTCACAATTGAGCTCAATACACACACACACAATTGAGCTCAATACACACACACACAATTGAGCTCAATACAAACACACACAATTGAGCTCAATGCACACACACACAACTGAGCTCAATGCACACACACACAACTGAGCTCAATGCACACACACACACACACACACACACAATTGAGCTCGATGCACACACACACAATTGAGCTCGATGCACACACACACAATTGAGCTCGATGCACACACACACACAATTGAGCTCAATGCACACACAATTGAGCTCAATGCACACACACACACAATTGAGCTCAATGCACACACACAATTGAGCTCAATGCACACACACACACACACACAATTGAGCTCAATGCACACACACACACAATTGAGCTCAATGCACACACACACACACAATTGAGCTCAATGCACACACACACAATTGAGCTCAATGCGCACACACACACACAATTGAGCTCAATGCGCACACACGCACACACAATTGAGCTCAATACACACACAATTGAGCTCAAAACACACACAATTGAGCTCAATACACACGCACACACACAATTGAGCTCAATGCGCGCACACACACAATTGAGCTCAATGCGCACACACACAAACAATTAAGCTCAATACAAACACACACGCACAATTGAGCTCAATACACACACACGCACAATTGAGCTCAATACACACACACACACAATTGAGCTCGATGCACACACACACACAATTGAGCTCAATGCACACACACACACAATTGAGCTCAATGCACACACACACACAATTGAGCTCAATGCACACACACACACAATTGAGCTCAATGCACACACACACACAATTGAGCTCAATGCACACACACACACAATTGAGCTCAATGCACACACACATTGAGCTCAATGCGCACACACACACACACACACACAATTGAGCTCAATACACACACACACACAAGTGAGCTCAATACACACACACAGACAATTGAGCTCAATACACACACACAGACAATTGAGCTCAATACACACACAGACAATTGAGCTCAATACAAACAACCACACACACACACAATTGAGCTCAATGCACACACACACACACAGACAATTGAGCTCAATACACACACAGACAATTGAGCTCAATACACACACACACAATTGAGCTCAATACACACACACACAATTGAGCTCAATACAAACACACACAATTGAGCTCAATGCACACACACACAACTGAGCTCAATGCACACACACACAACTGAGCTCAATGCACACACACACACACACACACACACACAATTGAGCTCGATGCACACACACACACAATTGAGCTCGATGCACACACACACAATTGAGCTCGATGCACACACACACAATTGAGCTCGATGCACACACACACACAATTGAGCTCAATGCACACACAATTGAGCTCAATGCACACACACACACAATTGAGCTCAATGCACACACACAATTGAGCTCAATGCACACACACACACACACACAATTGAGCTCAATGCACACACACACACAATTGAGCTCAATGCACACACACACACACAATTGAGCTCAATGCACACACACACAATTGAGCTCAATGCGCACACACACAATTGAGCTCAATGCGCACACACACACACAATTGAGCTCAATGCGCACACACGCACACACAATTGAGCTCAATACACACACAATTGAGCTCAAAACACACACAATTGAGCTCAATACACACGCACACACACAATTGAGCTCAATGCGCGCACACACACAATTGAGCTCAATGCGCACACACACACAATTGAGCTCAATGCGCACACACACAAACAATTAAGCTCAATACAAACACACACGCACAATTGAGCTCAATACACACACACGCACAATTGAGCTCAATACACACACACACACGCACAATTGAGCTCAATACACACACACGCACGCACAATTGAGCTCAATACACACACACACGCACACACAATTGAGCTCAATACACACACACACGCACACACAATTGAGCTCAATGCACACACACGCACACACAATTGAGCTCAATACACACGCACACACATAATTGAGCTCAATACACGCACTCACAACTGAGCTCTATATACACACACACAATTGAGCTCAATACACACACACACAATTGAGCTCAATACACACACACACAATTGAGCTCAATACACACACACAATTGAGCTCAATACACACACACGCACAATTGAGCTCAATACACACACACACACACGCACAATTGAGCTTAATACACACACACACATACACACACACAATTGAGCTCAATACACGCACACACACAATTGAGCTCTATACACGCACACACACACACACACAAACACAATTCAGTTCAATACGCACACACAGACAATTGATCTCAATACACGCACACAGACAATTGATCTCAATACACGCACACAGACAATTGAGCTCTACACACACACAATTGAGCTCAATACACGCACACAGACAATTGAGCACAATACACACACAACTGAGCTCAATACAGACACAATTGAGCTCAATACACACACGGACACAGACAATTGAGCTCAATACATGCACACAGACAATTTAGCTCAATACACGCACACAGACAATTGAGCACAATACACACACAACTGATCTCAATACAGGCACAATTGAGCTCAACGCACATACACACAATTGAGCTCAACACACACACACACACAATTGAGCTCAACACACATACAATTGAGCTCAATACACACACACACACAATTGAGCTCAACACACACAATTGAGCTCAACACACACACAATTGAGCTCAACACACACACAATTGAGCTCAACACACACACAATTGAGCTCAACACACACACACACAATTGAGCTCAATACACACACACACAATTGAGCTCAATACAAACACACACAATTGAGCTCAATGCACACACACACAACTGAGCTCAATGCACACACACACAACTGAGCTCAATGCACACACACACACACACACACACACACACAATTGAGCTCGATGCACACACACACACAATTGAGCTCGATGCACACACACACAATTGAGCTCGATGCACACACACACAATTGAGCTCGATGCACACACACACACAATTGAGCTCAATGCACACACAATTGAGCTCAATGCACACACACACACAATTGAGCTCAATGCACACACACAATTGAGCTCAATGCACACACACACACACACACAATTGAGCTCAATGCACACACACACACAATTGAGCTCAATGCACACACACACACACAATTGAGCTCAATGCACACACACACAATTGAGCTCAATACGCACAGACAATTGATCTCAACACACGCACACAGACAATTGAGCTCAATACACACACACACACACAATTGAGCTCAATACACACACACACACACAATTGAGCTCAATACACACGCACACAATTGAGCTCAATACATGCACTCACAACTGAGCTCTATATACACACACTCACAAGTGAGCTCAATACACACACTCACAAGTGAGCTCAATACGCACAGACAATTGATCTCAACACACGCACACAGACAATTGAGCTCAATACACACACACACACACAATTGAGCTCAATACACACACACACACACAATTGAGCTCAATACACACGCACACAATTGAGCTCAATACATGCACTCACAACTGAGCTCTATACACACACACACAATTGAGCTCAATACGCACAGACAATTGATCTCAACACACGCACACAGACAATTGAGCTCAATACACACACACACACACAATTGAGCTCAATACACACACACACACACAATTGAGCTCAATACACACGCACACAATTGAGCTCAATACATGCACTCACAACTGAGCTCTATATACACACACTCACAAGTGAGCTCAATACACACACTCACAAGTGAGCTCAATACGCACAGACAATTGATCTCAATACACGCACAGACAATTGATCTCAATACACGCACACAGACAATTGAGCTCAATACACACAATTGAGCTCAATACACACACACACGCACAATTGAGCTCAATACACGCACACACACACAATTGAGTTCAATACACGCGCACACACACAAACACACACACACAGACAATTGAGCTCAATACGCACACACATACAATTGATCTCAATACACGCACACAGACAATTGAGCTCAATACACACACACACAGACAATTGAGCTCAATACATGCACACAGACAATTGAGCACAATACCCACACAACTGATCTCAATACAGGCACAATTGAGCTCAATGCACATACACACAACTGAGCTCTATATACACACACTCACAACTGAGCTCTATATACACACACTCACAACTGAGCTCAATATACACACACTCACAATTGAGCTCAATATACACACACTCACAATTGAGCTCAATACACACACACACAATTGAGCTCAATACACACACACACAATTGAGCTCAATACACACACACACACAATTGAGCTCAATACACACACACACAATTGAGCTCAATACACACACACACAATTGAGCTCAATACACACACACAATTGAGCTCAATACACACACACACAATTGAGCTCAATACACACACAATTGAGCTCAATACGCACGCACACAGACAATTGAGCTCAACACAAACACACACACACACAATTGAGCTCAATGCACACACACACACAATTGAGCTCAATGCACACACACACAATTGAGCTCAAATGCACACACACACACTGAGCTCAAATGCACACACAGACAATTGAGCTCAATGCACACACACACAGACAATTGAGCTCAATGCACACACACAGACAATTGAGCTCAATACACACACACAGACATTTGAGCTCAATACACACACAGACAATTGAGCTCAATACACACACACACAATTGAGCTCAATGCACATACACACACACGAGCTCAATGCACATACACACACACACACACACACAATTGAGCTCAATGCACACACACACAGACAATTGAGCTCAATGCACACACACACACACAGACAATTGAGCTCAATACACACACACACAGACATTGAGCTCAATACACACACAGACAATTGAGCTCAATGCACACACACACACAATTGAGCTCAATGCACACACACACACAGTTGAGCTCAATGCACACACACACACAGTTGAGCTCAATGCACACACACACACACACAATTGAGCTCAATGCACACACACACACACAATTGAGCTCAATACAAACACACACAATTGAGCTCAATGCACACACACACACACACAATTGAGCTCAATGCACACACACACACACATGCACACACACACACACACAATTGAGCTCAATGCACACACACACACACAATTGAGCTCAATGCACACACACACACACAATTGAGCTCAATGCACACACACACACACAATTGAGCTCAATGCACATACACACACACACACACAATTGAGCTCAATGCACACACACACAATGAGATAATTGAGCTCAATACACACACACAGACAATTGAGCTCAATACACACACACAGACAATTGAGCTCAATACAAACACACACAATTGAGCTCAATGCACACACACACACACACACAATTGAGCTCAATGCACACACACACAATTGAGCTCAATGCACACACACACACACACACAGACAATTGAGCTCAATACACACACACAGACAATTGAGCTCAATACAAACACACACAATTGAGCTCAATGCACACACACACACACACAATTGAGCTCAATGCACACACACACACACACACACACACAGAGACAATTGAGCTCAATACACACACACACACAGAGACAATTGAGCTCAATACACACACACAGACAATTGAGCTCAATACACACACACAGACAATTGAGCTCAATACACACACACAGACAATTGAGCTCAATACACACACACAGACAATTGAGCTCAATACACACACACAGACAATTGAGCTCAATACACACACAGACAATTGAGCTCAATACACACACAGACAATTGAGCTCAATACAAACAACCACACACACACACAATTGAGCTCAATGCGCACACACACACACACACAGACAATTGAGCTCAATACACACACACACACACAATTGAGCTCAATACACACACACACAATTGAGCTCAATACAAACACACACAATTGAGCTCAATGCACACACACACAACTGAGCTCAATGCACACACACACACACACACACACAAATTGAGCTCAATGCACACACACACACAATTGAGCTCGATGCACACACACACACAATTGAGCTCAATGCACACACACACACAATTGAGCTCAATGCACACACACACACAATTGAGCTCAATGCACACACACACACAATTGAGCTCAATGCACACACACACACAATTGAGCTCAATGCACACACACACACAATTGAGCTCAATGCACACACACACACAATTGAGCTCAATGCGCACACACACACAATTGAGCTCAATGCGCACACACATTGAGCTCAATGCGCACACACACACACACACACACGAGCTCAATGCACACACACACACAATTGAGCTCAATGCACACACACACACAATTGAGCTCAATGCGCACACACACACAATTGAGCTCAATGCGCACACACACACACAATTGAGCTCAATGCACACACACACAATTGAGCTCAATGCACACACACACACACAATTGAGCTCAATGCGCACACACGCACACACAATTGAGCTCAATACACACACAATTGAGCTCAATACACACGCACACACACAATTGAGCTCAATGCGCGCACACACACAATTGAGCTCAATGCGCACACACACAAACAATTAAGCTCAATACAAACACACACGCACAATTGAGCTCAATACACACACACGCACAATTGAGCTCAATACACACACACGCACAATTGAGCTCAATACACACACGCACAATTGAGCTCAATACACACACACGCACGCACAATTGAGCTCAATACACACACACACGCACACACAATTGAGCTCAATGCACACACACACACACAAATTGAGCTCAATGCACACACACAAATTGAGCTCAATGCACACACACACACACAATTGAGCTCAATGCACACACACACAATTGAGCTCAATGCACACACACACACACACACAATTGAGCTCAATGCACATACACACACACAATTGAGCTCAATGCACACACACACACACACACAATTGAGCTCAATGCACACACACACAATTGAGCTCAATGCACACACACACAATGAGATAATTGAGCTCAATACACACACACAGACAATTGAGCTCAATACACACACACAGACAATTGAGCTCAATACACACACACAGACAATTGAGCTCAATACACACACACAGACAATTGAGCTCAATACACACACACAGACAATTGAGCTCAATACACACACACACAATTGAGCTCAATGCACATACACACACACACAATTGAGCTCAATGCACACACACACACACACAATTGAGCTCAATGCACACACACACACACACACACAATTGAGCTCAATGCACACACACACACACACACAATTGAGCTCAATACACACACACACACAATTGAGCTCAATACACACACACACACAATTGAGCTCAATACACACACACACACAATTGAGCTCAATACACACACACACACACAATTGAGCTCAATACACACACACACACACACAATTGAGCTCAATACACACACACACACACACAATTGAGCTCAATACACACACACACACACAAGTGAGCTCAATACACACACACAGACAATTGAGCTCAATACACACACACAGACAATTGAGCTCAATACACACACAGACAATTGAGCTCAATACAAACACCCACACACACACAATTGAGCTCAATGCACACACACACATACACACAACTGAGCTCTATATACACACACACTCACAATTGAGCTCAATACACACACACACAATTGATCTCAATACACACACACACAATTGAGCTCAATACAAACACACACAATTGAGCTCAATGCACACACACACAACTGAGCTCAATGCACACACACACAACTGAGCTCAATGCACACACACACACACACACACACAATTGAGCTCGATGCACACACACACACAATTGAGCTCAATGCACACACACACAATTGAGCTCAATGCACACACACACAATTGAGCTCAATGCACACACACACACAATTGAGCTCAATGCACACACAATTGAGCTCAATGCACACACACACACAATTGAGCTCAATGCACACACACAATTGAGCTCAATGCACACACACACACACACACAATTGAGCTCAATGCACACACACACACAATTGAGCTCAATGCACACACACACACACAATTGAGCTCAATGCACACACACACAATTGAGCTCAATGCGCACACACACACACAATTGAGCTCAATGCGCACACACGCACACACAATTGAGCTCAATACACACACAATTGAGCTCAAAACACACACAATTGAGCTCAATACACACGCACACACACAATTGAGCTCAATGCGCGCACACACACAATTGAGCTCAATGCGCACACACACAAACAATTAAGCTCAATACAAACACACACGCACAATTGAGCTCAATACACACACACGCACAATTGAGCTCAATACACACACACACACAATTGAGCTCAATGCACACACACACACAATTGAGCTCAATGCACACACACACACAATTGAGCTCAATGCACACACACACAATTGAGCTCAATGCACACACACACACAATTGAGCTCAATGCACACACACACACAATTGAGCTCAATGCACACACACACACAATTGAGCTCAATGCACACACACACACAATTGAGCTCAATGCACACACACATTGAGCTCAATGCGCACACACACACACACACACACAATTGAGCTCAATACACACACACACACACAAGTGAGCTCAATACACACACACAGACAATTGAGCTCAATACACACACACAGACAATTGAGCTCAATACACACACAGACAATTGAGCTCAATACAAACAACCACACACACACACAATTGAGCTCAATGCACACACACACACACAGACAATTGAGCTCAATACACACACAGACAATTGAGCTCAATACACACACACACAATTGAGCTCAATACACACACACACAATTGAGCTCAATACAAACACACACAATTGAGCTCAATGCACACACACACAACTGAGCTCAATGCACACACACACAACTGAGCTCAATGCACACACACACACACACACACACACACAATTGAGCTCAATGCACACACACACACAATTGAGCTCGATGCACACACACACAATTGAGCTCAATGCACACACACACAATTGAGCTCAATGCACACACACACACAATTGAGCTCAATGCACACACAATTGAGCTCAATGCACACACACACACAATTGAGCTCAATGCACACACACAATTGAGCTCAATGCACACACACACACACACACAATTGAGCTCAATGCACACACACACACAATTGAGCTCAATGCACACACACACACACAATTGAGCTCAATGCACACACACACAATTGAGCTCAATGCACACACACACAATTGAGCTCAATGCGCACACACACACACAATTGAGCTCAATGCACACACACGCACACACAATTGAGCTCAATACACACACAATTGAGCTCAAAACACACACAATTGAGCTCAAAACACACACAATTGAGCTCAATACACACGCACACACACAATTGAGCTCAATGCGCGCACACACACAATTGAGCTCAATGCGCACACACACACAATTGAGCTCAATGCGCACACACACAAACAATTGAGCTCAATACAAACACACACGCACAATTGAGCTCAATACACACACACGCACAATTGAGCTCAATACACACACACACACGCACAATTGAGCTCAATACACACACACACGCACAATTGAGCTCAATACACACACACACACGCACAATTGAGCTCAATACACACACACGCACGCACAATTGAGCTCAATACACACACACACCACACACAATTGAGCTCAATACACACACACACGCACACACAATTGAGCTCAATGCACACACACGCACACACAATTGAGCTCAATACACACGCACACACACAATTGAGCTCAATACACGCACTCACAACTGAGCTCTATATACACACACACAATTGAGCTCAATACACACACACACAATTGAGCTCAATACACACACACACAATTGAGCTCAATACACACACACAATTGAGCTCAATACACACACACGCACAATTGAGCTCAATACACACACACACACACGCACAATTGAGCTTAATACACACACACACACATACACACACACAATTGAGCTCAATACACGCACACACACAATTGAGCTCTATACACGCACACACACACACACACAAACACAATTCAGTTCAATACGCACACACAGACAATTGATCTCAATACACGCACACAGACAATTGATCTCAATACACGCACACAGACAATTGAGCTCTACACACACACAATTGAGCTCAATACACGCACACAGACAATTGAGCACAATACACACACAACTGAGCTCAATACAGACACAATTGAGCTCAATACACACACGGACACAGACAATTGAGCTCAATACATGCACACAGACAATTTAGCTCAATACACGCACACAGACAATTGAGCACAATACACACACAACTGATCTCAATACAGGCACAATTGAGCTCAACACACATACACACAATTGAGCTCAACACACACACACACACAATTGAGCTCAACACACATACAATTGAGCTCAATACACACACACACACAATTGAGCTCAACACACACAATTGAGCTCAACACACACACAATTGAGCTCAACACACACACAATTGAGCTCAACACACACACAATTGAGCTCAACACACACACACACACAATTGAGCTCAACACACACACACACAATTGAGCTCAACACACACACAATTGAGCTCAACACACACACAATTGAGCTCAACACACACACAATTGAGCTCAATACACACACACACACAATTGAGCTCAACACACACAATTGAGCTCAATACACACAATTGAGCTCAATACACACACAATTGAGCTCAACACACACACACACAATTGAGCTCAACACACACACACACACAATTGAGCTCACACACACACACACACAATTGAGCTCAACACACACACACACACAATTGAGCTCAACAACACACACACACACAATTGAGCTCAACACACACACACACACACAATTGAGCTCAACACACACACACACACAATTGAGCTCAATCCACACACACACACACAATTGAGCTCAATCCACACACACAATTGAGCTCAATCCACACACACACACAATTGAGCTCAATGCACACACACACACACACAAATTGAGCTCAATGCACACACACACACACACACACACACACACACAATTGAGCTCAATGCACATACACACACACACACAATTGAGCTCAATGCACATACACACACACACAATTGAGCTCAATGCACACACACACGCACACACACACACACACACACACACACACAAATTGAGCTCAATGCACACACACACAATTGAGCTCAATGCACACACACACACACAATTGAGCTCAATGCACATACACACACACAACTGAGCTCAATGCACACACACACACACACAATTGAGCTCAATGCACACACACAATTGAGCTCAATGCACACGCACACAATGAGACAATTGAGCTCAATACACACACACAGACAATTGAGCTCAATACACACACACAGACAATTGAGCTCAATACACACACACACACACAATTGAGCTCAACACACACACACACAATTGAGCTCAACACACACACACACACACACACAATTGAGCTCAACACACACAATTGAGCTCAACACACACACAATTGAGCTCAATACACACACACAACTGAGCTCAATACACACACACACACAATTGAACTCAATACACACACACACACACATAACTGAGCTCAACACACACACACACACACACAATTGAGCTCAACACACACACACACACACACACACACAAT
This sequence comes from Hemiscyllium ocellatum, assembly GCF_020745735.1. Lineage (NCBI taxonomy): Eukaryota > Metazoa > Chordata > Chondrichthyes > Orectolobiformes > Hemiscylliidae > Hemiscyllium > Hemiscyllium ocellatum. The sequence goes on along the minus strand of NW_026868182.1, from coordinate 6,771 downwards.
TGAGCTCAACACACACACACACACACACACAATTGAGCTCAACACACACACACACACACAATTGAGCTCAACACACACACACACACACAATTGAGCTCAACACACACACACACAATTGAGCTCAACACACACACACACAATTGAGCTCAACACACACACACACACACAATTGAGCTCAACACACACACACACACACACAATTGAGCTCAACACACACACACACACAACTGAGCTCAACACACACACACACACAATTGAGCTCAATACACACACACACACACACAATTGAGCTCAATACACACACACACACAATTGAGCTCAATACACACACACACACAATTGAGCTCAATACACACACACACACACACACAATTGAGCTCAACACACACACACACAATTGAGCTCAACACACACACACACAATTGAGCTCAACACACACACACACACACACAATTGAGCTCAACACACACACAATTGAGCTCAACACACACACAATTGAGCTCAACACACACAGACAATTGAGCTCAATACACACACAGACAATTGAGCTCAATACACACACAGACAATTGAGCTCAATACAAACAACCACACACACACACAATTGAGCTCAATGCGCACACACACACACACACAGACAATTGAGCTCAATACACACACACACACACAATTGAGCTCAATACACACACACACAATTGAGCTCAATACAAACACACACAATTGAGCTCAATGCACACACACACAACTGAGCTCAATGCACACACACACACACACACACACAAATTGAGCTCAATGCACATACACACACAATTGAGCTCAATGCACACACACACACAATTGAGCTCAATGCACACACACACACAATTGAGCTCAATGCACACACACACACAATTGAGCTCAATGCACACACACACACAATTGAGCTCAATGCACACACACACACAATTGAGCTCAATGCACACACACACACACAATTGAGCTCAATGCACACACACACACAATTGAGCTCAATGCGCACACACACACAATTGAGCTCAATGCGCACACACATTGAGCTCAATGCGCACACACACACACACACACACGAGCTCAATGCACACACACACACAATTGAGCTCAATGCGCACACACACACAATTGAGCTCAATGCGCACACACACACAATTGAGCTCAATGCGCACACACACACACAATTGAGCTCAATGCACACACACACAATTGAGCTCAATGCGCACACACACACACAATTGAGCTCAATGCGCACACACGCACACACAATTGAGCTCAATACACACACAATTGAGCTCAATACACACGCACACACACAATTGAGCTCAATGCGCGCACACACACAATTGAGCTCAATGCGCACACACACAAACAATTAAGCTCAATACAAACACACACGCACAATTGAGCTCAATACACACACACGCACAATTGAGCTCAATACACACACACGCACAATTGAGCTCAATACACACACACACAATTGAGCTCAATACACACACACACACGCACAATTGAGCTCAATACACACACACACACACACAATTGAGCTCAATGCACACACACACACACAAATTGAGCTCAATGCACACACACAAATTGAGCTCAATGCACACACACACACACAATTGAGCTCAATGCACACACACACACAATTGAGCTCAATGCACACACACACACACACACAATTGAGCTCAATGCACATACACACACAATTGAGCTCAATGCACACACACACACACACACAATTGAGCTCAATGCACACACACACAATTGAGCTCAATGCACACACACACAATGAGATAATTGAGCTCAATACACACACACAGACAATTGAGCTCAATACACACACACAGACAATTGAGCTCAATACACACACACAGACAATTGAGCTCAATACACACACACAGACAATTGAGCTCAATACACACACACAGACAATTGAGCTCAATACACACACACACAATTGAGCTCAATGCACATACACACACACACAATTGAGCTCAATGCACACACACACACACACAATTGAGCTCAATGCACACACACACACACACACACAATTGAGCTCAATGCACACACACACACACACAATTGAGCTCAATACACACACACACACAATTGAGCTCAATACACACACACACACAATTGAGCTCAATACACACACACACACACAATTGAGCTCAATACACACACACACACACACAATTGAGCTCAATACACACACACACACACACAATTGAGCTCAATACACACACACACACACAAGTGAGCTCAATACACACACACAGACAATTGAGCTCAATACACACACACAGACAATTGAGCTCAATACACACACAGACAATTGAGCTCAATACAAACAACCACACACACACACAATTGAGCTCAATGCACACACACACACACAGACAATTGAGCTCAATACACACACACACAATTGAGCTCAATACACACACACACAATTGAGCTCAATACACACACACACAATTGAGCTCAATACAAACACACACAATTGAGCTCAATGCACACACACACAACTGAGCTCAATGCACACACACACAACTGAGCTCAATGCACACACACACACACACACACACAATTGAGCTCAATGCACACACACACACAATTGAGCTCAATGCACACACACACAATTGAGCTCAATGCACACACACACAATTGAGCTCAATGCACACACACACACAATTGAGCTCAATGCACACACAATTGAGCTCAATGCACACACACACACAATTGAGCTCAATGCACACACACAATTGAGCTCAATGCACACACACACACACACACAATTGAGCTCAATGCACACACACACACAATTGAGCTCAATGCACACACACACACACAATTGAGCTCAATGCACACACACACAATTGAGCTCAATGCGCACACACACACACACAATTGAGCTCAATGCGCACACACGCACACACAATTGAGCTCAATACACACACACAATTGAGCTCAAAACACACACAATTGAGCTCAATACACACACACACACACAATTGAGCTCAATGCACACACACACACAATTGAGCTCAATGCGCACACACACAAACAATTAAGCTCAATACAAACACACACGCACAATTGAGCTCAATACACACACACGCACAATTGAGCTCAATACACACACACACACAATTGAGCTCAATGCACACACACACACAATTGAGCTCAATGCACACACACACACAATTGAGCTCAATGCACACACACACACAATTGAGCTCAATGCACACACACACACAATTGAGCTCAATGCACACACACACACAATTGAGCTCAATGCACACACACACACAATTGAGCTCAATGCACACACACACACAATTGAGCTCAATGCACACACACATTGAGCTCAATGCGCACACACACACACACACACACAATTGAGCTCAATACACACACACACACACAAGTGAGCTCAATACACACACACAGACAATTGAGCTCAATACACACACACAGACAATTGAGCTCAATACACACACACAGACAATTGAGCTCAATACAAACAACCACACACACACACAATTGAGCTCAATGCACACACACACACACAGACAATTGAGCTCAATACACACACAGACAATTGAGCTCAATACACACACAGACAATTGAGCTCAATACACACACACACAATTGAGCTCAATACAAACACACACAATTGAGCTCAATGCACACACACACAACTGAGCTCAATGCACACACACACAACTGAGCTCAATGCACACACACACACACACACACACACACAATTGAGCTCGATGCACACACACACACAATTGAGCTCAATGCACACACACACAATTGAGCTCGATGCACACACACACAATTGAGCTCGATGCACACACACACACAATTGAGCTCAATGCACACACAATTGAGCTCAATGCACACACACACACAATTGAGCTCAATGCACACACACAATTGAGCTCAATGCACACACACACACACACACAATTGAGCTCAATGCACACACACACACAATTGAGCTCAATGCACACACACACACACAATTGAGCTCAATGCACACACACACAATTGAGCTCAATGCGCACACACACAATTGAGCTCAATGCGCACACACACACACAATTGAGCTCAATGCGCACACACGCACACACAATTGAGCTCAATACACACACAATTGAGCTCAAAACACACACAATTGAGCTCAAAACACACACAATTGAGCTCAATACACACGCACACACACAATTGAGCTCAATGCGCGCACACACACAATTGAGCTCAATGCGCGCACACACACAATTGAGCTCAATGCGCACACACACAAACAATTAAGCTCAATACAAACACACACGCACAATTGAGCTCAATACACACACACGCACAATTGAGCTCAATACACACACACACACGCACAATTGAGCTCAATACACACACACGCACGCACAATTGAGCTCAATACACACACACACGCACACACAATTGAGCTCAATACACACACACACGCACACACAATTGAGCTCAATGCACACACACGCACACACAATTGAGCTCAATACACACGCACACACATAATTGAGCTCAATACACGCACTCACAACTGAGCTCTATATACACACACACAATTGAGCTCAATACACACACACACAATTGAGCTCAATACACACACACACAATTGAGCTCAATACACACACACAATTGAGCTCAATACACACACACGCACAATTGAGCTCAATACACACACACACACACGCACAATTGAGCTTAATACACACACACACATACACACACACAATTGAGCTCAATACACGCACACACACAATTGAGCTCTATACACGCACACACACACACACACAAACACAATTCAGTTCAATACGCACACACAGACAATTGATCTCAATACACGCACACAGACAATTGATCTCAATACACGCACACAGACAATTGAGCTCTACACACACACAATTGAGCTCAATACACGCACACAGACAATTGAGCACAATACACACACAACTGAGCTCAATACAGACACAATTGAGCTCAATACACACACGGACACAGACAATTGAGCTCAATACATGCACACAGACAATTTAGCTCAATACACGCACACAGACAATTGAGCACAATACACACACAACTGATCTCAATACAGGCACAATTGAGCTCAACGCACATACACACAATTGAGCTCAACACACACACACACACAATTGAGCTCAACACACACACAATTGAGCTCAATACACACACACACACAATTGAGCTCAACACACACAATTGAGCTCAACACACACACAATTGAGCTCAACACACACACAATTGAGCTCAACACACACACAATTGAGCTCAACACACACACACACACAATTGAGCTCAACACACACACACACAATTGAGCTCAACACACACACAATTGAGCTCAACACACACACAATTGAGCTCAACACACACACAATTGAGCTCAATACACACACACACACAATTGAGCTCAACACACACAATTGAGCTCAATACACACAATTGAGCTCAATACACACACAATTGAGCTCAACACACACACACACAATTGAGCTCAACACACACACACACACAATTGAGCTCAACACACACACACACACAATTGAGCTCAACACACACACACACACAATTGAGCTCAACACACACACACACACAATTGAGCTCAACACACACACACACACACACAATTGAGCTCAACACACACACACACACAATTGAGCTCAATCCACACACACACACACAATTGAGCTCAATCCACACACACAATTGAGCTCAATCCACACACACACACAATTGAGCTCAATGCACACACACACACACACATAATTGAGCTCAATGCACACACACACACACACACACACACACACACAATTGAGCTCAATGCACATACACACACACACACAATTGAGCTCAATGCACATACACACACACACAATTGAGCTCAATGCACACACACACGCACACACACACACACACACACACACAAATTGAGCTCAATGCACACACACACAATTGAGCTCAATGCACACACACACACACAATTGAGCTCAATGCACATACACACACACAACTGAGCTCAATGCACACACACACACACACAATTGAGCTCAATGCACACACACAATTGAGCTCAATGCACACGCACACAATGAGACAATTGAGCTCAATACACACACACAGACAATTGAGCTCAATACACACACACAGACAATTGAGCTCAATACACACACACACACACAATTGAGCTCAACACACACACACACAATTGAGCTCAACACACACACACACACACACACAATTGAGCTCAACACACACACACACACACACACACAATTGAGCTCAAACACACACAATTGAGCTCAACACACACACAATTGAGCTCAATACACACACACAACTGAGCTCAATACACACACACACACAATTGAACTCAATACACACACACACACACATAACTGAGCTCAACACACACACACACACACACAATTGAGCTCAACACACACACACACACACACACAATTGAGCTCAACACACACACACACACACACACAATTGAGCTCAACACACACACACACACACAATTGAGCTCAACACACACACACACACACAATTGAGCTCAACACACACACACACAATTGAGCTCAACACACACACACACAATTGAGCTCAACACACACACACACACACAATTGAGCTCAACACACACACACACACACACAATTGAGCTCAACACACACACACA
>NW_026868181.1:0-67753 GCF_020745735.1 Hemiscyllium ocellatum | reverse complement strand
TCGTGCTGGCTATTGGGTCCATCTAAATAAAGGCCTCTGAAAATCCCTTTCATGTCTGTACCAAACCAGACTGATCATAGCCTGCCCCGTTTTACTGATGCCAAAAACATCAAGGACAGAGTTTACTTGAGCCAATGAACAGCTTTTAGCAAAAAAGAAGATTGATTTGTGACAGAGAAGACAAGCTAGTGTTCTGTATGGAGGTCAGAAGCTGGTGGGAATAGCTAATACTGTCAGAGTGTGGCTGATGACAGATTTGTGAACAACATGACGTTCAATGCAAGGTCACACACCAACTGTACATCCAGACGGTGAGAGTTCATTCAGAACCTGGAGCTCTCTCTCAACCAACATGGGGGCTCCATAGAGCTCTGTAAAATCATACAGTCATAGAATCCTATAGCACGGAGACAGCCCATTAGCACAAATGGTTCATCATGCTGATCAAAATGTCCATCCATGCTAACCCCATTTCCTGCGTTGGTCCATATCCTTCTAAACCTTTTCTATCTATATATTTGTCCAAATGTGAAGACGCATATCATGGAAAACATGTTATATCTAATGCTATCCGTGTTTTGTTTTGGAAATAATGAGTGTTGATTGATAACACTCCAGTGTTAATGCAATCACGTTTTTATTCTTTTTGTAGCGTTACAGATTAAACACTTATTTCCTTCACACTCTCCTCATGGTACCTTCACTGCAGGGAATTGTCTGGTGAAACTCCATTACACCGTCTCTCTGTAGCAAGGAGATCATTGATTATAAATGAAAGAAAATACTGTCTCAAGTACACTCCACAATTGCAGGACGGTGTCTTCACTCTAATACTTTAATCATTTTGTAATGAACGATACTACTCATTATTGTGCTGATTACTTGCTGAGTCATAGAGTCATAGAGATGCACAACATGGAAACAGATCCTTCGGACCGACCCGTCATGCCGAGCAGATATCCCAATCCAATCTAGTCCCACCTGCCAGTACCCGACTGCTCTGTAGGGATTCTGTTAGTGCCTCATGATCAAGGACATCCAGCTCCTTTTCACCAAGAGCACTTCCCATCATCTCGCCTTCTCATAAATACAAAATGAGAAGGATTGCATTTTTTGCCAATCATTTATTTGCCTTATGAAGCAAAGTCACACCAACAACAACATCACTGTTGCCATTGGAGTTGATTGGAGATACTGAGGAGGCGATGATCCAGCTGTATTATCTCTGAGTATGAATCCAGGGAATCAGGTAATGACCCAGACACCGGATCCGAATCCCACAACGGCAAATGTTGGAAATTGAATTCAATAAAATATCAGCAATTAAGAATCAAATGAAACAATGAAACCATTGTCGATTGTCCTACCTAGCACCCTCATACCCTTCAGGAAAGGAAATCTACCTTCTTCAGCTGGTCGGGCTTACATGTAACTCCACAGAAATGTGGTTAACTCTCAGTTGCAGTTTGAAATAGCCAAACCAGCCACTCAGTTATATCAGTCACTACAAAGCCTCAAAGAAATGAAACCGCATGGACCTCAGCACTGACTACTTACAGCCCACGGACTGCAGTGGGTCAGGAAGGCAGCTCAACAAAACCTTCTCAAGGACAATGAGGAAAGGGAATTAAATACTGGCCAGCATCCCATTAATAAATAAAAGAAGATGATCACACTCAGGGAAGAGAGAAAAACAGACATAAAATCTTTAAACAGGAACTTTGACATATACCTTACATGGTCATTATTATCAGTAATATGGAACAGGAGAAACATAAGTAAGGTTTAATTTCATTTTTTATTTCCATCCCAGCTGATCATCAACAATCTCTTTGCTTCTTTCTCTCTATCTCTCTCTTTCTCCATCTATTCAACTCAGTCCTTCTCCCTTTCATAACAGATGTCGGTGTCACCAACATCAATCACGCTATTTCCCAACTGTGTTCAGTTCTGATGTATGGTCATTAGAATCGAATTGCCAATTCTATTTTCTCTCGACCCGAGGGGCTGCCAAATCTGCTCAGTTTGTCTGGCACTTTCTCGTTCTTTATTGTTTCTGATCTGTTGCATCATTCTTTGCTTTATTTAACCTTTAATTTTGTTATTACTTGGAATGTCTGCATCACTGACAGGGGCAGCATTTTTGACCTAACCAAATGTTATTTACTGTGAGGTCATTCTTTCAGGCAGTACAGAAGCAATCACATTGCTGTGGGACTCACATAAATCTTAAGCCAGACCAGATAATAACGCAAGTTCTATTTAACAAAGGACATCAGTGAAATAGATAAACGTATGGACAAAATGCTGGAAATGTTATGGTTGTTATTTCCAATTCCTGTCTTTTGTATTTACTTTCTGACATTGTCTGTGGTAGGATGTGGAATAGCATCTTTCTGTGTAATAGCCTGTGCATCTGAATTACATTTCTTCTGACATTACTGCGCTGAGAGAGTGTTTCTGTCATGAAGTTATTTTAGAGACAAGAACAAAGTTGCAATCGAAATATTTGCAACTGAAAGAGTGCTTAAAGGAGAGGTGTAACCATAATGTCTGAATTTTACCAAAGCATAGATAATGGTTTATAAAGCGTCAGCATTGAAGCCAAGATGGTGACTGGGCATATAATCGAGCTGGTAGTGGATAGGTTTTGTGATGGACAGAATACCGAGACATAAATGAATTTTATTTATTTAAATTCGGTATTGTGAACAGTCTCGTTCTCAGATGTTTGTGAGGGCGGGTGTGTGGGCGGTTCTGAAATTTGTGGGTAATCAATGGAATTTGCGTTTGAAACTGAAGACAATAGTTTCTGTCTTTGTCAAATATAGATAACAGAAATAGTAACGAAGTTCGCCATGGTTGAAGAGATTAATAAATGGATAGAGATGAAGAAACTTACCAGGAACACCAACAATAGCGAGGATAGGATAGTAACCCGCCTGGATAATCAGCAGTGCACCCATATCCGATATGGTAATGTTGACCAAGACGCGGAAAAATAGTAAAGACCCCAGGATAAACTCCTGTCCATTGTTGCAGCATTCCAGTCTAATGTTCTCAGATTCTGATCCATTAATGGATCATTCCAGACTATTCTCAGATGTTTAAATCTCCTTTTCTGTCTCTGCAGCTGCTGATCCCTTTGAGCGCTGGAGTTAATGCATCTGCTGCTACAATGGCATAAACCATTGCAAGAGGCCCCTTACTAATAGGAGACGGAAAACATCCAGTGACATAGCTAGGATCCATGGAGACTAGCATCACTCACAGTCACTGAACAAACAGCTCCATTTAACCCCTTTCAGTATGGTTCCTACAGTTCACAAAAACTACTGGACTGGATTGAATGTTGGCACCGTTGGCTATTGATCACATTTCCCATCACCCATTGCTCTCGTGAAGTTAGTAGTGAGGGAGAATGATGCATGTTTTCTTATCGCAGGCTAGATGATTCTGCTGCGTTGTCCATTTGCAATACTGTAACCGGCTGAACCTCGCACCACCACCACCCTCAAAAACCACAATCTACATGCTGTTACCGTGCAGATCTCTCCTCGACTAGAACAGGCACCAGCCAATATGTTTATCGTGGATATATTTGCACTCCAATACATAGGAAATGTGAATTTGCCTGGGCATTCCTTTAATTGGTCTAATAAGGCAATTTTGTATCTTCAACATTCAATGTGCTTCAGCACTTTTTTAAATATAAACTCACAAACACCTTAACACACTTTATTAAGCACAAGTTTCTTCACATTCTCCTCATGGTAACATCATGCCAGGGTTTAGTCTGGTGAAACCCCTTTGCTGATTAAACCTGTACACAATACATCTAACAGTCTCTCAACAAAACACTATCATTGGGAAAGATACATTTACTTGGTACTTTAATCATTTTGCATGACCAGCCACATATCATTTACTTCCTGCTGTGTAAAAAATCTATTTGTGACTTATGACCAAGCACATCCAGGTCTGTTTCAACAACAGCACTTCCCAACCTCTCACTATTTAATGAACATAAACGTGAATGATGATATTTGTTGTTCATATCTGAAATATCTTGCAAAGAGCTATTGGCCAAACACTGATCCTTCTGATACCCCAAAGCCTTCACTCCAGATAATTATACTACTCTCTCCATTCCCTCGATTATCCAACTTTTAATACATTCGGTGTATTCCACCCCTACCTACCCATGGACTCTAACATTCTCTACTCACCTCTATTCAACCATGTCAACCGTCTTTTGAAAATTCAAATACTTCATTTCTACTGGTTCTCAATTGTCGATGTCACAACGGACAACCTCCACAATATCCAGCAGGTTTATCAAAGATCAAGATCATTTCCCCTTCCTGAATCTAGATTGACTCTTCCGAATCATGACATTATTTCCAAGTGTCTAGTTGTCACATTCCTTACAAAAGGTTCCAATGTTTTTCTTACAGCTTACATCAAGCTAACCACTGTTTAGTTTGTTGTTTGCTCTCTCTGTCCTGTTTTAAATATTTAGGTTTACAATCGCTGCTTTCCAGTCTGGAGGATCCTTTCCAGAATCTAACCAGCTTTGAAGAATAATCAGTAATTCTTTCACTAGCTCTACTGCCACCTCCTCAATACTCTGGGATGTAGCTCATCAGATGCAGCAATATACCAGCCTTAAATTCAGTGAGGTTTTGAAAGACGTACCTTTTATTAATTCTAATTTCCTGCTGTTCCCATTTTCACCAGTCACTCTGTTCCCCTGTATTTCTGGAAGTTTCTTTCTGTATTTTCCTCAGGGAGATGGACACAATATATTACTCTCAGCAGACAGATGGGTTCTGTCAGCCAGTGAATATATCGGAGGACTGCACTCCAGTGATGATGGATATGCTACTCACTCCTGCCTGGAAAGTTCCAGAATTAATCCAGTTTAATTCATGGTGAACATCAGCACAGTCCTGTTACTGATGTGAGGCTACACAGTATACTGAAGGAGGGGACACAGCTCAGTGACCACCTCAATTTTGGTTTCATACCTGACACCTGGTCCAACTTAGAGAAATGTCCCGGGAAATCCAAGGAAAGATAATGCACTGTCCTGCACCTCCCTATTTATAGAGCTTCCCTTCTGTGGAGCCTCATCTCCATTTGTTTACCATGGACCCAGACACTCTGTAAATGCAGAGTATAGAGTGGGGTCACCAGACCCAGCAGCTGACAATACAAACCCGAGATAAGCATCCCCAGAAACTCATTGATTTTGCAATGACAGGAACAAGTCAATTCCCCACACGGAACGTGGACGCGCTCAGTGTTGAAAACTATTTCTACTCCTGAGTTTCTCTTCCTGGCTGAGAAAGCCGTTGCATCTCTGCACAATCCCACACTAACAGTTTCTCTCTCCAAAGAAGTAGTTGACAGTGTAACTTTACCTTTCTCTGCATCTCAGCAACTACAAGGACAGCACCAGTATTGCTAATGGATTTGATCATCACACTCAGAGGAGAGAGGTACAGGGAACCTAACTCACTTTAAAAAGGGACAAATCTAAATGGATGCAATATTCAGGAATATGGGAAAACGAGGAAATGTGAGAATAACTTCCTATTTTGTTTTCCTTTCAGTTCATCATCAGCAATCCCTTTGCTTATTTTTTATTTCTTTTCCTCTCTTTTTCTGGCCATTTTTCCATCCATTCAATTTAAACCTGGCCCCCACCTCTCTCTCCAACCTAACCATCCATGATACCAGGATAAATAATATTATTTCCCAGTTTGCTTTCAGTTGTGAAACAGGGTCACTGGACTCAAACCGTTATCTGCATTTGTCCTGACAGAGGCTGCCATACCTGCTGAGATTCTCCAACACTTTCAGACGCTGGAGAATTTTATTTTCGATCTCTCGCACCTTGGTTTATTTTCACCTTTCATGCTGTTGTTTTCGGGATGCCAGCATCACGGGCAAGGGCAGCATTTTTTTGTCCATCACTTATTGTCCTTGACTACACGGCCATTTGTCAAGACAAAATGGAGCCAACAATGTTGTTGTGGGTCTGAAGTCACATTGAGTTCAGATTGGGTAATAATGTTAAGTTTCTTTAGCAAAGACTATCAGTGAAATAATGAAAATAAATCTTAACGGTTTTTGGTTGCCATGAGTGAAATTAGGTTTCATTCCAATTTTTGTCATTCGAATTTAAGCTCTGTCATCGACTGTGGTAGGATTTTAAACACTGCCTTGGAGTCACAGCCCGTGCCTCTGAATTACCCGTCTAGTTACATGATCACTCTGATACAGAGTCTTTATTGCCTAGTCCGTATTCCTTAGTCCCTGCCAGAGAGAGATGGCGGGGATATCAGTTTAACTACCAACAATCAAATGGATTTTGGGGAAAAAGCAAAAGAGAGATTGAGAGACAATTTCATGTAAGATCACAGGTTTCAGAATGCTGAAATGAAGACATTTCGACAACATCCTGCAACATGAGCCAGTATTCCTAGGAAAGATAGGTGAAGGGGATATTGGCGTCAATAAAGAAGAGGGAGAGTTTTAGATGAACATTTGTTCTGCAACTTTGTAACTGGGTGTGGGTTCATCAGAGTCTTCAATTCATTGGGCTGAATCTAACAATAGTTTGTCTCAGTGACATGTTTATTGAGTGTGACAGAGGGATTGTCTGTACCAGACTGAACTAGCTTCATGGTGCTATCTTATCGAACTCACCACATTAACTACTCACTCAATCTCATAGTGTTCCTCGCATTCAATGCCACCCCAATTCTCCAAACCAACATGGCTGGAGGGACTCACCATCGGACTGATACCTTTGGCTATTCTATAATCACTGACACTTGTGTCATCTTTCAAAGGTCAATGGGCACATTGTTGTACTTCCACAGTTTGGAGCCACCCTGCACAGGTGACCCCGAGCATGGCAGATAAGGGGAACTAACACCACGATTTTTCAACAGGGGCACAGAGGTCCTCGTGGATGGGCTAGTATGGGGGTCTATTCTCTTCCCAGAGGAGGCCTGAGCATGGTCTGAGCTCACCACCCAGCTCCGTGCGGTCTCTCTCTCTCCCTCACACACACGCACACACTTTAATATGAATTCCAGGTAGTGTTCCAAAGAATTCCCATTTTCAGGTACAGGAACTTTCAGCCATTCAATCTCCTGGGTCCTGCAAAAATATGCACTTATTTTATATCCAATCACAATTAGTAATTCTGGCTATTTCACTTTGTCTCACTTTATTGTATTCAGCCAAACACTGCTTCTAAACACTTGTCCTGTTATGAAATAGAATTTTGAGCAGAGAACTTTTTATCCTCAGCTGTTATCTTGACCGTTATCTGAATTGCACCATTTTCCTTGTTATGAAAGTTTCTCTTGCCCTTTGCCTGTGCCTGTTTCTGTCTGTAACGGTTACACTGTCTCCCACTCAGTTGGCTGGACGGCTGGTTTGTGATGCAGAGAAGGCCAGCAGCGCAGGTTCAACTCCCCCACACTGACAGGGGTTACCATGAAGGGGATACTCTCTCAACAAAGGGCAATCAAGCATGGCCAATCCACTCTAAACTGCACATCTCTGTACTCTGGGAGCAAACTGGAGAAGTAGGAGGGAATCCACACAGATACGTGAAGAATGTTCAAACTCACCTAAGGCTGGAATTGAACCCAGCTCCTTGGTGATGAGCGGCGACAGTGCTAACTACATATCCCTCATACTCCTCAGTTAATTCTGTTAATTACTTGTAGCGGACTGAAGAAATCCAACTGGCTTGTTCTGATAACTGAACCTGACCCAGTCTTAGACCTTTATCATCAGCAATATTGCCAACCTGGTTACGTTCAAAATTTGTAGTGAGCAGTGGAGGAATGGGACTAGAAATGAAAACAGTGACACCCTCCAACCTCAGTCAGAACCGGAACGAGGAGAAATTCACGAAGTGGGAATTCATTCAAGTGGGAATTCTCTCACCTAGAAGATTGGGAGGGGTGAATCTTCATATTATATCGAGGCTGACTTTGTCTGATTTTCCATAGACAGGTGAATCAGGGATCATTGTGAAATCAGAGAAAAGTGCAGCTAGGAACACAATGAGATGAATCATAACCTTATTGACTGGGGGAATAATGTCAAAGGGCCGAATGGCCCAGTTGTGTCTGTCAGCCCTATGTGCTGATGTTCCATTCAGCCCTTCGGTCCTGCTGTGCAGGAGCAGATTGAGGACACTTCGATGGTTTGGTGTAGTTTGGCAAATGTATTGGAAAATCCAGGCTGGGTCAGGCAGTGACCCCCTTCCCCAATCCCTCTTTTCAGGCTTCTCCTCTCAGTCACTTCTGCTCCTGATGTCGGTCATGTTCCAGGCCCAGATTCGCATTGAATACAGCCCCATGCCCCACCCAAGGTCAACTCAGACAAATCCTCTGCTGTCTGTGAATGCAACATTTTGCATCATGACTTCCAGGAAAATAGTCAATTATTTTCCAAAAACATAAATAAGTACGTAAGAAATAGGAACCTGCGCTGTCATTCAAGAAGAACATGGTGGATCTACTCCACTGCTCAACTCCACTTTCCTGCTAACCCCTTGCATCCCTCAACTCGCTGAAATGTCACAAACCAATCCACCCATCTGTAAATACAATCAGTGACCCAACCTTCACAACTCTCGGGGTTAGGAAATTCCAGCCATTCACTACCTTCTGAAAGAAAACATTTCTTTACATCTCAGTTTGAAATCGATATTCCTTATTCTGTATCTACATCCTTGACTTCGAGACTCTGCCATGGTGTGGAATCACATTCTCAATATCGACCTTGTCAAGCCCCCCTGTATCTTCTCCGTTTCAGTAATGACACCCTTATTCATTTAAACCACAATGAATAATTGCTTCAGCATTTTTGATGTATTGAATAGTTCAATCCTTTCATTCCAGGGACCAGTCTAATGAACCAACATTTCCGCATCAACATGCTGACGTTTTGTTTCATACAGAGAAACACACCACTCCGTTGTACTGCTCATTTTTTGGGAGTTCTCTCCATTTAATAACAGCCTGCCTTATGGTTGTCAGTGTCATCGTCAAATTCAAATGTATATTGCACTCAGCTCCCGCCGTCAGGAGCTGAGTGCAGCTCTTGCAAGCATCTCTTGTCATCGGACTGATATTTGTGGTACTCCAGTAGATACTTTTTTTCATAAAGTTCGATGAGGCGTGACTCTCCGATTTCTAAGTGTTTACCAAGTGTCATCCCATGCTAATGCATTATCCACCATACTATGAGCTTCTGTCTTGCGAAGAACCTTTATTTAGTGATATCTTGTGGAAAATCTCTGGAAAGCCTCATGTCTACCAGTCCCCCTTTATCAAGGCCACTTGTTACATTCTCATGGATTTCCAGAAAAACTTTGCATGACTTTACAGGCAAAATGTAGTTCGCCTTAAACAAGACCATGCTGACTCTGTGTGAAGCTTTTCTAAATGTTCTGCAGTCCCTTCCTTAATAACAGAGTCTCACAGATTCCCAGCAATAATGGTTAGGCTAAGTGGTTCCTTCTTTCAGTCTCACTTGTTTCTTGAAGACAGGCGCCACATTGGAGGGTCTCCAGTTTCACTGGATCACTCCTTTAATCCAGAGAGTTATGGAATATTTCACACAGTGCCACCAGCCACTCTGAGACCACTTCTTATAAAACCAGCTATGAATTGCTGATGACCTATTTACCCTTGGTCTTACCTGTTTGAGAAATGCCTTGTTCCTTCTGTTAGAGACAGCTTCCCTCCTATTATTATTTTGTTAATATCATAGAAATATTTACAGCACCTTCCCCTGTGAGAAACGATGTAAAATACTGGTGTAAATTATCTGTCTGTTCCCTGTATCCAGTTCCCCAGTCACACCCTCCAAATGTCCTCAATATACTTTCCTGACTTCCTTTATACCAAAGATCACACACACCTCTTGAACGCTTCTTGCATACATGGAAAAGCTCGTGCTGCTGGTTTTTATATTTCTTGCCTATTTGCTTACATCACATCTTTTCTTCCCTTTCCTTCACTTTCTATATTCATACAATCATATTGCATGCAAACACAATCTTTGATCCAACTTGTCCATTCCGGCCAGATTTTCCAAACGAAACTAGTCCCATCAGCTTGCATTTGGCACATTTGCCTCTAAACGGTTCGCATTTATATGTTTGTCCAAATGTCTTTTAAATGTTGGAGCTTACCTGCATCTGCCAGTCTTCCTCTGGCAGCTCATTCCATAAACACATCACCCTCTGTGTTAAAAAAAAGTTTCCTCTTCCTCCCTTTCAAATCTCCCCTCTTTCCCCATAAACCAATGACTCAATGATTTAATTTTCCTATCCCATGGAAAATATCTTGGCTTTTCACCCTGACCATGCCTCCCCTGATTTTGTAAATTTCTATGATGTCACCCCTCAACCTCCTATTCTCCATCTGATACTAACTTCAAGAACAAGCATTGCAAGTTAAGCACTGTAAATTTGAAACAATGTTAAAAGTGACGGGTAAACAGCCCTCAGCCCAAACTTCGTACTGTCATTTGCTTTCTTCTTTATGTTACAATACTAAGGCAGCATGAAAATCTTACTAGTGCCAATAAGCCAGCAAGCACCTGAATTCCTTTGTCTGATTCCTGTGATGATTTCTACAGTGAAAATACATCTCAGGCCAGATCTATGTAATTCTACATCTTCAACATTCTCCCTCCTGGCCTCCATATGACTTTATGTGGTTGTGTTTTCTTTATCTTGCACTCAATAGAGAGAAAACCTATCCCCATTCTCATCTTAATTTAACCTCATTTTATATCATGTTCTCGTTCACCACAGCTAAAAGCCTGTCCATCTGTTGTCACACCCCCAGTTCCCTGTCACCTAGCCCCCACCTCTGGCAAGGAACTAAAATGCCCAGTTTCCAATTCTTTTCAGTTATGAAGAAGTGTCCACTGGACCTGCTCAGTTTCTTCAACAATTTGTGTTTTTCAACATTATTCAAAGATGTGTGTTAAATCTGCTCAAAAGCCCTGTCCAGCACAGAGCGCTGTACATTGGGAAGTGAACAAAAACGCAAAGTGCACATGTTCATTGGCTCTGAAACGACATAAAGCTGGCATCACTGACACGACAGAGGTCTTAATCATGGTCAGGGAGAAAAACAGAGGAAAAAACATTTACGTCAAACATAGAAGATGGTATTACTGGAAAGAAAATGATTCAGATTAATACGTTAAAGTATCTGAGTAATGCAACAAATTGGAAGCGTGACATCAGGGTGAGATCCTCAGCAGAATGGGATCATGAAACTGGATGTGCTCTCACATCAGAAACCAGGTTAGGTCACTGAGTACAGGGCTGATGGGTGAATGGGTCTTGGTGTGAACTGGGGAAAGTCAGTCGAATTGATTACAGATATTGCAGCTCACACTGGGTTATCATGTGATGCTGTAGATCTCAGCAGCAGCCGCAACAGAATTGCATTCAAACACAATCCATAACTTTTACCCCAGGATAATCCATCAGTCTACCATTATCATCAACCCGTGTGATGGTTCAGTGCCGAGTTTGGGTGAACATGCCAGAGTCAGAACCATGTGTATCTAAACCTGATGACAACCCATTAAAGCTACCACACTTGACTGGTTACATGAAAAATAGCAGAACTACCTTCTTGTGGAGAGGGGGAAATGATCCCAAGACAAACTGATATGATGGAAACTCTGCAGTCAAGCCACATTCAGTCATCAATGTCGATGGACTATTAAACAACTTACAGGAGGAGAGAACTTCACAAATATCCCTAGTCCTGCACATCAGTGTACAAGACAAGGTTGTAGTATTTGCACCATCCTGAGCCAGATGTGTTGAGTTGATAATCCACCTCACCCTCCTCATGATGCCCACAGAATCACAGATGCCAGTCTTCAACCAAATCGATTCGCTGCACGTGACATGAAGAAACGGCTGATCACAGTAGATATGACAACGGCAATGGACCCGGACACCATTCCCGCAATAGGAATGAAGATTGTGCTGCACAACAAGCTGTGTCGCTGGTGAAGTTTTTTCAATCCAGCTCCAACTCCGACATCTGCCTGGCCAACTGGAAAGTTCCTCAACAATATCCAGTCCCACAACAAGGGAATGACTACAGTCTGACCATTTACCACGCCTTCAGTCCCTTCACGATTATCACATTGGTGGGAGTTCTTTTTGACAGAGCTGTCATACAGCACAGAAATAATGTGCTCAGTCTGGTTTCCGATAGGTCCCCATGTGGAGATGGTGCTGTTGTGCAAATGTCACTGGATTACTGATCCAGACCGGGATAATGCTCTGGCAGCTGGTGGAAGTTAAAAACAATTCACAAAATATCGAGACATAAAATCTGGTGCCAGTAATATTGGCCTTCAATCTAATGTCCATTGTAAACATCTGTTCCTTCCCCAATGTCCTTTCAGGAAGTGAATCTCCCGTGCTTCCTGGTCTGGCCTACAAGTGTCTCCAGACACACAGACATTTAATAAACTCTACAATGGTCTCTGAAGTAGCCAAGCAAGACACTCAATTGTATCAAATTGTTCTGAGTTCTTAAAGGATAAAACCAGACAGAACACGGCAACAAGCTTGGTTTTGGAAAAGGGAACGGGAAACACAGTCCTGTCGACCAGACAGATGCTGCCTTCTTAAAGTTTGAGAGCTTGTGAGAACAATGACAGAGCTTTCCCACAGATTGCACAGAAATATCAGGAAGGGAGCAGGCTATTAGATACTTTTAGCATTCCTTGTTCTAGCTCATGGAGGCAAGTTCACTTTTATAACCCTAGTTAATACATTCTTCAGAAGCTCATCAATTCATGTCTTATGCTGCTCAATGATTGACCGTCAAACCCATACAATCACAGAAGCACTGGCTCTGTACTGTCATAAATACAGTACGATCTACATTAGTTCCACTTTCCAAAATGAGGCCCATAGCCATGTATATTATGGCACTTCAAGGGCACGACCACGTATTTATTAACGGTTGTGAGGTTACCTGCCCTCTCAGGAAGTGCATTCATGACCCCAACAGGCTCTGGATGAAAAACAATCGTCAAATCCTCACTAAACATCAAACCCTTCACTTTAACATGGTACTCTCTTGTTCTTCGCCCTTTGACTGAAAGGAACAGCTGCTGCCTATCCATGCTGTCGATGCCCCTGGTAATCTTATCCTTCTGAAGAACGTCCCTCTTAGCCTTCAATGCTTCAAAGTAAACGATCCGAGCAGATTTACTCCATCCAAGGGAACATCCTGGTGAATCTCTACTGCACCCTCTCCAGTGCAATCACATACTTCCTGTTTTGTGGCTCCCAGAACTGTACATAGTATTCCATTTGGCCTTACCAAAGTTCCACATAGCTCTTGTAATCTGTGCTCCCATGAATAAAGGCTATGTTTATGGTCGCTATGCTTTGTCAACTTGTGCATTAACTTGTTTAATCACATTCAGGGATGTTTCCAGAACCCTCTGAGCTTACTAGTGTGCTGCTATTCATTGAATCCTCCCCTGTCTGGTTCCTTCTTCCAAAGTACATCACCTCATATTTATCAGGGTTACATTCCATTGGCCATTGTTCCACCCATTTGATCATTCCATCTGTATCTTCCTGTAATATAAGGCCTTCCTCCTCACTGCCAACCAACCAGCCAAACTTTGTGTCAAACGCAAACTGATTTATCACACTCACCCTAACCCCCCCCCACCCCCCCAAAATTCACAGCTGCATCATTTATGAATGCTACAAACAATAAGGTTAAAAGTCACACAACAACGGGTTATAATCCAACAGTTTTATTCTTAAGCACTAGCTTTCGCAGCGCTGCTTCTTCATCGCGTGATTATGCTCTTCGAAATGTCGTGCTTAAATAAACAGTTGGATTACCATCGAGCGTTCTGTAAATTTTTAACTTTGCCCAAGCCAGTCCAACACTGGCATCTCCGAATCACAAATAAAATGGGGACACAGCGCTGATCCCTGTGGTACACGATTGGATACTGATCTCCAGTCAAGCAAACAGATTTCTACCAGCAGACCTTCTGTCTCCTACCACTAAGTTGATTTGGAAACAACTTGGCAAATTACTAATAAGTCCTACCTTTTCCCTGGTTATTCTGCTCCACTTGACCTACCTGTAGTATATTTGGGGATTCTCCTCAATCTTTCCTGCCAGCAGCTTTCCATGTCGCTGTGTTCGTCAGTCCCCTTCAAATGAAGAATGACCTTCTAATTGCAGTCTGAAATGGTCTATCATTTGCCTGCAATAATTTGCCTTAAATATAGAGTAGACAGCCAGAGAAAAATCCTGTTTATTTCCACCTTGTCATGTGTTCAGTGACGTCTCTAAATTTCACTATGATCATCTCTCATTCTTTGAAACTGTAAAGAACACAGGCCGAGTTTCCACATAAGGCAATATCGCCACCTGAGGGATAAATCTGGAGAATATCCATTGCACACCCTCCGTGGGCATTATATTCTTTCTCAGATTGGGTCACCAATACTGGACTCAATACTCTGTGTACAGTTTCATTAGCAAGCTGTGAAACTGCTTCAACATGACCTTCCAACAATGTTCTGATTCTCTTAAATGAAGGCGAACCTGACTTTAACTTTTCACTTTTATATATTCCTCCAATTACCATTTGCATTACTTTATTTATGAATTCACTGCATGAGTTCTTATTAAAAAAAAGCCTTCTGAAAATCGAAATACGCCATTTCTATTTTGCAATAAACAAGTTCAAATCATTCTGAAGTTTGTCAAATATGAAGACTCTGTCAGACTCTGTCAGTGCATACTGATTCTCTCCAATGTTGCTGTTAATTTCTCAATATCCAATATCAGATCCTACATAATAGGTTCCATCAGTTTACCTACAGATGCCAAGTTAATTGGTCTGCAGTTCTCCACACCATCTCTTCTTCCCTTTGCAGATGCTTGAATCCCTTCCATTTATCTCCAGTGCTTGGAACACATTTACTAACTTCCAGCCTCTGCAGAATGTACAGGAAAATAAAACAGTCATCGACAGCACAACAAATGCGTCTATTGCTGATTTATTTCTAATATTTTGATACGAAGTACAACTGGCTCATCAACTTAGCAATGCTCAATCCAGCGACAATACTACTATGCTAGCCTTCAACTACTACCTTGTTACTGATATGAATTGACTTTATGTCTTTAGTTCCACAAGTTCCATGTGATCATTGGTATTACTCAGCAATTTTATGGATCTTCCTCCTTGATAACAGATACAAAGGAACTGGTTATTTTCTTGGCCATTTCCCTGTTCTCCTCAATAACCTCTCCTCTCCTGATTACAAAATTCCACATTTGACACTGCTTTTATTTTGTTTTCTTTGGAATACAGATTGTAGATATATGTAGTCTTTGTGTTCTTCTTTCACAGAATCATTAAAAGCCCACAGTGCGGAAAAGGCCTTTTGGTTCAGCAAGTCCATCCTGCCCCTCCGAAGAGTAACCACCCAGACCCATTCCCATCCAATTCTACATTTTGCGACCTAATCTACACAACCCTGAACACTTTGCACAAATAAGCATGGCCAATTCACCTAACCTGTAATTCTTTGGACTGTGGGAGGAAACCGGAGCACCCAGAGGAATCCCACGCAGACATGGGGAGAATATGCAAACTCCACACAAACAAATTTCTGAGAATTCTCTGGTTGCCACCATGTCTAAAATTCTCCTGAGCTCACTTCCTATGATTAATATAATCTTTAATTTATTATGTTAACCTTCATGAAGTCACTTGCCCTTACTTTGGTGATTCTACCTGAAAGAAATAGACATATTTTTCAGACAATGCAGGATTTCTCTAGATCTCCTGGTCCTGAACAGGTGCATCCAAGAACACAGCAAGAGGCGAGAGAAGATATTGCGGGGGCCCTGGCTGATCTTTTTCCATCACCCCTGTCCATGGGGGAGGTCCCAGAAGACTAAAGGGTCGTGAATATTGTGCCCTTGTTCAAGGAGGGCGGTGAAGAAGAACCTCTAAACTATAGACCCGTTAGCTTAACAACTGTGACATGTAATTTCCTTGAGAAGGTTCTGAGAGATAACATATGCATGCATTTGAAAAGACACGGTTTCATAAGGAGCAGTCAGCACGGCTTTGTGCATAGGATATCATGGCTCATATTTCTTTCGCGTTCTTTTGAGGAAGGGACCTCAAAAGGTGGTAGTTGGTAGACGTAGTCTACCTAGTTTTCAGAAAGGCCTTTGATAAGATTCCACATGATAGGCTGCTCTGAAAGGTTCGATGGCATGGAATTCAGGGGGATCTGGCAAATTGGACACTCAATTAGCTTGATGGGAGAAAGCAGAGGCTAATACTGGAAAGATGCTGATTGGACTGGAGGCCTGTGACTAGTGAAGTGTCTCAGGGGTCGGTGCTGGGCCTATTACTGTTTATTACCTATATCAATGATTTGGATGAGAATGTACAAAGCATGAATAGTAATTAGGATGATGACAATAAAATAGGCAGTACTGTGAACAGTGAGAAAGATTATCAGAAATTGCTGCAGGACTTTTATCAGCTGGAGAAGTGGGCCGAGAAATGGCAAATAATAATTAATATAGATATATGTGGGGTGTTGCATTTTGGAAAGTCAAATGCAGGTTGGCGTTTCATGATGAATGTTAGACCCCGAAGGAGTGTAGGGGAACAGAAGGACCTTGGAGCTCAGGTCCGTGGTTCTCTGAAAGTAGTTCCACTTAGACACGGCAGTGAAAAAGGCTTTTGGCACACTGGCCTTCATCAGTCAGAGCATTGAGTATAGAAGTTGGCGAGTTATGTTGCAGTTAGACAGGACGCTGGTGAGGCATGCACTTGGAGTATTGTGTTCGGTTTTGTTCACTTTGCCATAGGAAGGATGTGATTAAACTGGAAAGAGGACAGAAGAAATTTACAAGGATGTTGCCTGTACTCGACGGTCTGAGTTGTAGGGAGAGTTTGGACCGGCCTGAATATTTTCCTTTGAGTGTAAGAAACTGAGGGGAAATTGTATAGAAAAGTATAAAATCATGAGATGCATGGATAAGGTGAATACACACATTCTTTTTGCGAGTTTTGGGAATCAAGGTCTAGAGGACATCAGGTTAGAGGTGAAAGAATAAAAAGAATCCTGAGCGTCAACTTTTTTATGCAGAGGTTGGTACACATATGGAATTAGCAGACAGCGGTTTGGTTGAGGCACGTACATTAACAACGTTCAAAAGACTTTTAGACAAATCTGCGGATAGGAAAGTTTTAGAAGAATAAGGAGCAAAGGCAGGGAAATGGAATGAGCAGGATGGACAATTTGGTCGGCACGGAACACTTTGGTCCAAAGGGTCTGTGTCCAAGCTGCCGGGCTCCATGGTTCTATGACTATAACAACCATTGCTTGTCTACATTTCACGCTCAAACATTCGATATTGTATGCAAGCGCTATGTAAAATACAACATATTAACGTCAATAGTCCTCAGAGCAAGGTTATTAATGAGTCCTTCTGAGTAAACAATACCAAATCGAAAATAACCTCCTCTCTTGTTAGAGTCACAACATACTCTTCAACCAACCTGTTTTACGCTTATGGAATTTCTTTTTCACAACAATAGCAGTCACTTAATTAACGTAATTTAGATGCAATTTAAGATCATTCAATAATACTGCAGCACCCACAGTATTTGCATCTCTAATTTCTACAGTATACAATGCACAGAATTTGCACGAGAGCATTGGTTTAGATACATAATACACCAATGCTTGTTTCTCCTTCCTATTTGTAAGATCCACCCAATCTGATTCTGTGGAATCTGAGGGACAGGGTCTGTGGCGTTATTAGTGATAGACATGGACAAGACATTCGGGGAGGGTTACCTTGACACTGACAAGATCTGAAGAAATGACCAGCATCACAGGACAAGCATCAATATCCTCCCCACTCTGTCAGGTTAACTGTTACCATACTCTCTCTGCTGCCTCACACTCACTACCTGTTATAGCACTTACCCACTAACAAGGCGCACACTCGATCTCCAAAAAAGGCTCACGCACTACCACGCTCACTATTGAATTCAGCACCTTTCCCACCCCACCTCCACGCTGTGCGCTCTCTCTCCCTCCATTAGTAACACAGCATGGATATAACACTGTGGACTCACTCCCTCCGGATACCTCACCATTTCCCTTCCCCCTCCACCTACACCAGCTCTAAGAGCAGGGCCACACACCCCCACCATCACTCCTCCCCCCCCGTTCTCCCATTCCAGGAGAAACGGACTGTAATAGGAGAGAAAGGACCAAGCCAGATGGTGGAGCACGCGATATCTGACCCATCCTCCACCCCCCCCCCCCCCGCGCCATGTGAGGAGGACCCTGGTACGAGCCGGAGTGGACCGGGACGTGTCGTATGCAGATTCTGTGACATCCATGTCCCTCCAACTGAGTAAAAAACAATGTTCAGTGAAGGGCAATTCGCACTTTAACCACTCTGTCTGTTCTCACAATTTTCTCCCTCCCAAAACAACAAATATCTCATTGCAGAGAGATACAGACACAAAAATATTCAGACACATGTGAACACGCTAATATATTTACACTTAGAGTACTTACACGGAGATAGAACCACACACAAGTAGTGGCATACGGAGACAAAGACAGTCGCACACAAATAGGCACAAGCACAAGTAAAACGCACAGGCTAATACACAGATAAACCAATGTCAGCACATAAATACACAAACACAGAGACACATGAACAAACACACACAAGTACACATATGGAAGCACAGAGACACAGATACTAGTGCTTATAAGACAGAGATAGGTAAGTCTTTGATGAATAAGCATGTCGAGAGTTACAGAGAGTAGGCAGGAGAATGATGTTGAGAAACCTCTAAGCCAGTATTAAATGGCATTCAGAATCGATGGGCCGAATGGCCTAATTCTGCGTTTTTAATGCCCGTGCGGTGTCATGCTATCAGTTATTCTCTTCCTTGGAGAGGAGCAGAGAATGAGTTTAATACATATTTGATTGAGAAGAGTCAGTGGTCCTATTGGACAGGTTTAGAGGGCTGAATGGTTTATATCTATGCCTAATGATTCTGTCCTTGCGTTTCAAAAGAGGTGGCGATTTCATGTTAGGTTAACACAGTTTAAAATAACAGGTCCCACACTGAAATAAGGTCGCCCCTTCCACTTTAGTATTGTACTATCTGTAGGGTCCTCATTCTCAGGGAGCAGTGAAGACTCGGTTATTGAAGATATTCAAGACTGAGCTCGACTGATCTTTGCTGGACAGGACAGTCAATATTTATTGGGAACAGACAGGAGATAGATGGTCAAACACAATCAGATCAGCCATGAGCATTCTGACTGGTGGCGCTGAATAGCCAACTGCTGCCCCTAACCCATGTGTTCTTCCCTCAATCCACCCTCGATGCTGTTCCAGGGATATACTGCTGCTACTACCTCATGCATTGTGCCCTCCATCCACACGTCGAAGCTGGGACAGAAGTAGGGGACCACCTCATTCAGCCAGTCTTTATCGTTACCATGAGACTGGAGGAGACCATTCTGCCTCTTTAACGAGTGGCAGAGAAAAATGAAACGAATCATTTTAGCTCATTGAGTACATTTTACTGCACAGCAGGCCATTTAAACTGCCTGAACTGCTACGCAGGAAGCGGTTGCTAACAGTCAATAGAGAGAAGACGTAAATGCTTATTTTCACATTACAAAGCTGTAACTGGTGGAGTGCCTCAGAGATCACTATGAAATAATCAACGATCAATATCTGTATCAAAGGTCTGGAGGAAGAGACTGCATATATCAATGCCCAATTAGCTTAAACGCCAAGCTGGTCATCCAGTATGTTATCAAATGGAGGTCGTGTGTCATCAATGTGATAAAGGAAAAGGGAGGTTAGTGAGCAAAACTTCAGCAGATACAGCATAATGTGAGTTGTCTATTTTGGATGGAAGGATAAAACAATGTTAAAAAATTTAAGTGGAGAGAGAATAAAGAACTCTGTGATCACGGACGGTAATCATGATCATATGTAGTTAGTCTGCACTTGCAGTAAGTGATTTGGAAGCTAAGTGGAATGATTGTGTTTCTGTCAAAGGGTACCAGGTTTGATCAGGAATGTTTTATTGCATCTGAACCGGTGAAAGTGAGGAGTGCAGATGCTGGAGATCTGAGTCCAACAGTGTGAGGCTGGAAAAGCGCAAACTATCAGGCAGCATCCGAGGAGCAGGCGATTTGGCGTAACGGGTATAAGTCCTTCATCAGGAATCTGCCCGAAACATCGAGTCTCCTGTTCGTTGGGTGCTGCCTGACCTGTTGTGATTTTCCAGAATCACATTTTCCGAGTCTACATCTGTACAGGGCGTTGCTAAGACCACATATGACACATTATGTGCAGTTTTGATCCCTTAACCTAAAAACAAGATAATTGTTTTCGAAGCTTATCAAGAATGTTTTGCCAAATTTTCCTGGAGTGAAGGCCTTTTGTTCTGAAACATTGTCAGTTTTGGTCTTAGATGAGAAATCTTTTTGAAGCATACACAATTTCGAGAAAAATCAGCTGGATACATATTTTCTCTTGTCAGGGACACTAAAACTATGGAATAAATGTTAAGAATAAAATGTATTGATTTTCGCACATATATTTTGAAGACATCAAACGATTTTTAAAAATTAACCATATGCATACCTTCATATGATCAAATTATAAAGCAGGAATTTTTTTTTTGCTAATGAATAGCACTGTGCATAACAACAGCAATGATGCACTTGCATATCGTCCATTATTATCCATTCCAGAGAATGTTCATGACGAGCGCACACGTTCCAGTTTGGTGTTCAGTTGACGTAATTGTATGTTTCAACACAGAGAGGGAGAACAATGTTCCCTGCCTGAGAAGCAGCAGCTGATTGATCCCTCTCTGTAATTGTGTTCCACCTGACAACAGTAAATCCCTGACTCACCGCTACCTGATGAGTCGTGGAGAATTCCTGTTGAGAGATTCATTGGAATCTCCCTACAGTCTGAAGCAAAGGGAATTCAGCTAAATCCAACTATTCTGGCGAGAAATCGCATTACAAGCAGCTTGACTGCCCAGAATGGGCGGCACGGTGGCTCAGTGGTTAGCACTGCTGCCTCACAGCACCAGGGACCCAGGTTTGATTCCAGCCTCGGGCGACTGCCTTTGTGGAGTTTGTATATTCTCCCCCTGTCTGCGTTGGTTTCCTCCAGGAGTTCCAGCTTCCTCCCACAGGTCCAAAAATGTGCAGTTCGGGTGAATTATCCATGCTAAATTGTCCATAGTGATAGGTGCATTAACCAGAAGGAAATGGGACTGGTTGTGTTACTCTTCGGAGGGTCGGTGTGGACTTCTTGGGCCGAAGGGCTTGTTTCCACACTGTGGAGAATCTAATCTAATAGCTTGAGAGGACAGAATAACATTTGGGACAGTCTGTCATCTATCCATTTGTTATGAGTTCAACTATTATGACACTCTGGAAAGCTTTCATTTTTCTATTTTGTCATAAGATGTGGATGTGATTGTGTGTGTGTGTGTGTGTGTGTGTGTGTGTGTGTGTGCGCGCGTGAGTTTGACATTTTTCTAGAGGATGAGCCAGGCTGACATTTATATCATTAGCCATATCACTAAACTTTGAAATTTGTTGTAAACAGTGGAGCAGTCTAACTGCAAAAGCAAACACTGACCCTGCAACATTGATTGGACCACGAATTCTAAAAGGGCTGTTCAAGTGGGAATTCCCTTCCCCAGAAGTTTGTGGTGCCTGGATGTTTACATTTATTCAAAGTTGTGTCTGTTAAATATTTGATAGACAAGTAAATGCAGGAAAATGGTGCACGTACAGAAGAAGCACTGCTGAGACCACAATCAGATCAGCTACGATTTTAGTGCGTAGCAGAGCCAGGAAAAGTGCCTAATGGCCCACTGTTGCTCCTCAGTCCGATGTTCCTATATTCCATTCAGCCCCTTACAGCTCCTGCACATGAGTAGATGGAGACCACTTGCTCGAAATACCTGGTCCACAGTAATCAAGGATCTCCTTCTGTCCCTCACAATTGGCACACACAGTTTGGTGTGGGGTCAAAAATGTTAATTCAAAACCCAGGCTGGGCTCAAAAGACGCCTCTGATCTCTTTATAGAGTGTCTCCTCTCTGCAACTTGTGCTTCATTTGTTGGTCACGATGCAGACCAGATTCATTGTGAATACAGTCCCCATATCTCACCCAGAGATGAGTTATAAAATGCTTTGCTGTCTCTAACTGCAACATGCAATAACGGAATGCTCAGGAAAATTACAACCATTAACTTTCTAATTACAGAATATGAAAGCATGAGGAACAGGATCGGATGGTAATTCGGATGGTCAGGCCTGCCGTGCCATTGTAGAAGATTATGGATGATCCAATGTTGGTATCAACTCTGTTTTATTTCCCAATTCTTCACATCCCTCAATTCTGTGACAGGTTCAAAAACCCACCTACCTCCTCTACAAATCCTTTCAGTGATCTAGCTCCCCGAACTCTATGTACCAGATAATTCCTGACATTCACAATCCTCTGTGAGAAGGTTCCGCTCCCAAGACAGACCCTAATATCAAGGCCAGAGTTGACTCAGGATGCTATCAAGGAACGTTAACTAAATTACATTTAAAAGGAATCAGCCACAATCTCTCCCCTGGTTGGGGTCAGCCATCGCAGAGAGGAAGGTGTTCGTGGTTGGTGGGCAATCATCCTCTCAGTCCCGGGACATCCCTACAGGAGATCCTCAGGGTAGCTTCCTCGATACAATCGTCTTCAGCTGCGTCATCACTGTCTTTCTCCATTGTAACATCAGAAATGGGGATGATCTCTGAACATCACACAATGTTCAAAACATTTCCCCCCCCCTCAGCTCCTGAAGCAGTCTGTGTCTACGTGCAGCAAGACCCGGACTTCATTCAGGCCCGTGCTGTTAAAGTGTCCGTAACATTCATGTGACAAAATGGCCGGACACTGCACATTTCCACAGTTAACTGGGGAGCTCATTCAGCATCTCAAGCTGGTTTCAAGCGAATATGAGCTAGCATTCAGCCCATCAAAACTACTGAACGGGAAGAGTCGCAGTATTCAATACTCGTGCCTGTTACATAGGAAGAGGAGGGGTCTGGTCAGCACATCGAACTATTAAACAGGAACAGGTGGAGCCCAAACAGTTTCTCTAAACTGTTAGACGGGACCAGAAAGAGGCCATTCAGCCTCGCAAAGGCTTATACAGGAACAGGAAGATGTCACTGATGCTCCAACATGACAAATCACAGGAGCAGATCATAATGTTCATCGTGGCTCCATTGTCTGTGGTGCATGTGCTACTTTAACGTGGTTTGCTGGCAGTGAGGAGGCAACCCAGATGTTTTATGTCAAGTCTCAAGGAGACATCTTCCATCTCCGAAAAGGCAGACCCATGTTCTCCGTGGGGGTCGGAAGCTGGTGGGAATAGCTAACTGTTTTAGTTTGAAGGTATTGTGGCTGATGTTGGGATTGTGGACAACATGACGTTCAGTGCAGGATCACACACCAAATGTACTGGATTAATTTGCGGAGTTCTTATTCAAAGTCTGGATTTCCTGCTCTCTCATTGATATGGGAGTGAGCGTGGTTGGGGGAATATTCAAAAAGGTACTAAAAGTATCTGGAATTTCATAAACTTGATAAAAACAAAGAAGCCGTGAGATTTATCACCGTATCAGTGTCTGTTTCGAACATAATGTGTGATCGTCCATCCCCTGAAGGTTCAATGCAATGCCATCTTATTCTCTCACAGTGCGACAGATTAATCTTCACTCACTCTTCATGGTACCATCATCCCAGGGATTAGTTTGGTGGAACTCCTTTGCACTCTCTCTGTGGTAAGGAGATCATTCCTTATAAAGCAGAGAAAATCTGTGCACAGTATTCCAACTAATGCCTAAACAACACTCAGGGATGATCACAATAATTACTTTCCCGCACTTGGCCATCTCCATTTCTTTCTTATGGCGTTAAAAAATCCTTCTCTATATACTGCCACTGATGCGAAATTTACAACTTCCACTAGACAGGAAAGAGTAAACCATGTTGCTATGGGTTTGCAGTTACACAGAGACCTGACCAAGGAAGGATAACCCGTTGCCTTCTCTAAAGGACATGATGCAAGCAAATGGGCTTCTGTTTATTATAAATGATGATGATTTATTTTAAATTGCATCATTTTGATTCATGAGACATCAACAGATTATTATTCTGTGCATCGATATTAAGAGTCAATGACTTGAGTACCATGCACTATCTTCCTGTCTGACAGATTCTATGGAGAGAACAAGTTAAACATCTCAAGTACAATTATCTTGTCAAGGACATGTGGTTAGAAGGGACTGTAAACAGGTGAATCCAGATTCCATAGTGACACAAATAAAGACGTTTTTTCAGAAGTTGCACTGAGGCTGACGAGAAGACCGGTGCATCGCAATGGTGGTACTGGGCAGGATTAATGAGTGGGGAGGATATGGAAATGTAGATCTGTGCAGGGCTATAAGGATTATGGAGTTTGAGAACAGTCCCATTCTTTCTCGCATATCAGTGAGCAATTTATAAATAGTAATTTGCTTTATCGAATTTATCAGGAAGGGATTGTTTGATTGTAAGTGAAGACACTGATTTCCCCTTTTCCAAAATTTACCTAACATGAGCAGAAACACAGTTCAACCCGGTTTAATACACAAAGAGAATGACTTACTAGGAACACCGACTATAGCGAGGATGGGATAGTAACCACCTTGTATAATCCAAATGATATCTTCGATCCGTGATGCTAATGATATCCAAGGCTGAGAAAGGTAGTAAAGACCAAAGGATAAACTCCTGTCCATTGTTGGAATATTCCAGTCAAACGTTCTCAGATTCTGATCTGTTGTTGGAACGTTCCAGTCTATTGTTCTCAGATTCTGATCTCTCCTTCCCCTCTCTCTGGAGCTGCTGATCCCTGTTAGTGCTGTCGGTGATGCTCCTGCTAATACAATGGGCTATCACATCGAAAACAGTCCTTATTTGAAGAAGAGGCTAATCCTCCAGTGACACATTTAGGAATCATAGCGACAAATATTAATCAAAGTCGATGAACAAATAGCTCCTGTTAACTACTGTTATTACTAAATTTCAAAATAACGTATAAAAGTTACACATTCGGAATGGGACATGTAAGGATGACTGAGGGAAGGAATATTGGAGACGGTATATTGATTGTGTGTTATCATTCAATCTGAATTGGATGTGGGAGTAATGACAGAGGATTGTCAGAACATAATTGAGTTTCTCTGTTTATAATTGGCAACATGCAGTCTGGAACTAGCGATCAGTCATTACAATATAAATAAAATATTGACAGAACTTTTATAGTTGATCATCTGATAGGAAAATGTGCCTACATCAACATAGGGTTATAATAGACAAACGGCATGGAAATGTTAACAGAGAATTGTCCCTGACAAATGCAATTCAGATTGTTGCTCCAAGATCAGAGAGGACAGGTGAGGGTCATGCTGTTGATTTATTAACGCCAACCAACTGTGATGAAGTGCCACTTACTGGACTTCAATTGCAATGTGATTATGGCATGGGGGAGGATACAGAAAACAGACGGAATTGGGGGACGTGGCTGCTGAGACGAGAGTGAGAGAACATGATTTTGCCCATTCATCAGTATTAGAACGTTTCTCGTCATAAATCATTTGAGGAAGAGATTCAAGTATAAATCTACAATGAGGACTGAGGAGAGCTAATATTACTAAAGTCCGTATGACCACAAGACATAGGAGTAGAAACTTGGCCATTCAACACATCCAGTCTGCTCTAGCATCAATCAAAGCTGATGAATTTCTCAAACCCATTCTCCCCATATCCCTTGATCCACTTTACAATCGAGAACCTATCCTACGCAGGCTTAAACATACTCAATGTCCTGGCCTCCGCAGCCGTCTGTGGCAGTGAATTGCATAGACTCACAATGCTCTGGCTGAAGAAGTTACTCGTTATCTCTGTTCTAAAAAGGTCTTCGCTGTGGTCTATGTCTGTGCCTCGGATCCTAGTGTTTACTAACAATGGACACATTTTCCCAAAATCCACTCTGTCCAGGTCATTCAGTGTTTTGTAAGTTTCAGTTAGAACCCCCTCATTCTTCTAAACCCATCGAATATCGACCCAGGCCCTCAAACGTTCCTCATATGTTAAGCTTTTCATTCCTGGGAGCATCCTAGTGAACATTCTCAGAACACTCTCCAGGGCCAGTACATATCTGCTGAGCTATAGGGCCCAAAACTGCACACAATAATCTAAATGTGGGCCTGACCAGAGCTTTTTAGTGCCTTGTAAGTACATCACTGCCTTTATATTCAATTCCTCTCAAAATAAATCCCTTCATTGTATGTGCCTTCCTAACTACTGACTCAACTTGCAAGTTTACCTTGAGAGACGCCTGTACTTGGATTCCCAAGACTTTTTGCATTTCAGACATCTGAATTTTCTCCCCATTTAGAAAATAGCCCGTGCCTTTATTCTTCGTACCAGAGTGCATGACCTCATACTAGCCCATGTTTTACTCCAACTGCCACTGCTTTGCCCATCTCCTAACCTGTCAAATCCTTCTGCAGCTTGTCTGCCTCCTCAGTGCTACTTGTCCCTCTTCATATCTTTATAATGTCTGCAAACGTAGCCAGAATGCCCTCCGTTCTATCATCTAGATCATTAATGTAAAATGTGAAAAGTTGACCCAACACTGAGTCTTGCAGAACACATTTTGTCACGACTGCCATCCTGAGAAGGACCATTTTATTTCCACTACCTGCTTTTTGCCAAGCAGTCAAGCTTCTATCCATGCTAGCACCTTGCCTCTGTCACCATGGGCCCTTATCATAATCAATAGCCTTCTGTGTGGCACTTGTCAAAGGCCTTCATGAGGTCCGGGTAATAACATCCATTGGCTTTCCTTGTTCTATGCTGCTCGTTAATTCCTCAACAGGTTCTAGCAGATGTGTCAAGCATGATCCCCCCTTGATGAAACCATGCTGACTTTGCCATATACGACCATACACATCCAAATATTCAGAAATCTCATCCTTCCCGATCAGTTCCAGGATCCTAAGAACGACTGAGGTTAGGCTGTTTGGTCTGTAATTTTCCGTCTTCTGCCTTATTCCCTTATTAAACAAGGATTTTACGTTAGTGCTATTCTAGTCCTCTGGGACATTCCCTGATTCTAATGATTCATGAAAGATCACCACTAACGTCTCCACTGCCTCTGAGCTTTCTCCCTTAGAACTCTATGGTTTAGTCCTTCTGGTCCAGGTGATCTATCCATCTCAGCCCATTTAGCTTTTCTACCCTCTTTCCCTTGGAGATGGGTGACGTACTGAGCTTTGGCCCTTCACACTCTTGAATTTTTGGGAAATTATTTATGTCCTCAGCAATTTCTTTCTTCCCAACTACTGTCTGTCCAGTGTCATTTTCCAGCAGCTCAATGCTCACTTTTGTCTCGCGTTTGCCCTTTATAAATCTAAAGAAAATCTTACAATTTTCCTTGATTTAATTGGCAAGCTTACCCTCATATTTAATCTCCCCCTTCCATATGTATTATTTTGTTGGTCTTTGTGAGCTTCCAAATTGTCTGGTTTTCCTCTGCCCTTCGTCACATTATATGCTTGCTCTTTTGCTTTTATTCTGTCCCTGACTGCTGACACAAACACCAATGAAGGAGTGGAGCTCCGAAAGCTAGTGTGCCTCCAATTAAACCTGTTGGACTATAACCTGGTGTTGTGTGATTTTTTAACCTAATCAGCCATGGTCGCTTCACCCCAACCTCCACACCCCCGCCCCCCAACCCCCCCCAAACCCCCCCCCCCAACTCCTCCCCGCCACCCACCCCCAACCCCGCACCATGCTTCTTTTTTATCTTGGGAAAAATCTCTGTCATGTCTCCTAAATTACTCCCAGATACTCCTGTCATTGCTGTTCCACTGTTTTTCATGCTCGGCCCTTCTCCCAGTCAATTCTACCCAGCTCCTCCCTCATGCCTCTGCACTTGCCTTTATTCAGCTGAAATACCTCAAATTGCAGAATATATTCAAACATATTATGATCACTGCTCCCTGTGTGTTCCTTCACCTTAAGTTCTCTTAAATAGTCTGCCTTAAAACTAAATCCAGCATTGCCTGTTCCTGAGTGGGCTCCAACACAAGCTGCTCCAAAAAACCCGATTGAAGATATTCCCCAAATTATTTTTCTTGCAAAACACTACCAACCTGATTTTCCCAGTCCCCCCATGTATTGAAATCGCCCATGACTACCGTACTTTGCTTTTTTACCCATCTTTTCTATCTCCTGGTGTGTATTGTGCCGCAGCTCCTGACTACTTTTCAGAATCATGAACATAACGCCAACTATGCTTGCTTTTTCAATCTTTGGTGATACTCAATTCTACCCACTCTGATTTTGTGCCATCTGACCCTACTTAAAGTCATACAGTCAGAGAGATGTACAGCATGGAAACAGATTCTTCGGTCGAATTCGTCCATGCCGACCAGATATCCCAACCTTATCTAGTCCCATTTGTCAGCATTTGGACTATATCCTTCATACCCCTCCTATTTACATACCCATCCAGATGCCTTTTAAATGTTCGAATCGAACCAATGTCTACCACTTCCTACCAAATTGTTTCCATACACACACCACCCTGTGCATGAAAAAACTTGCTCCTTTGGTCCCTTTTAAATCGTTCCCTTCTCAATGTAAACCTATACCTTCTAGTTCTCCCACACCCCAGGGAAAAGGGTGCCCCTTGTGATTTTCTAAACCGCGATAAGGTCACCCGTCAGCCTCTGATGCTCCAGTGAAAACAGCCCCAGCTTGTTCAACTTCTCCCTGTAGCTGAAGTATTCCAATCCTGGTAACATCCTTGTAAATATTTTCTGAATCCTTTCACGTTTCACAACATCCTTCCAATAGCAACGAGACCAGAATTTTTATGATTGATTTATTTTCATTCTTACTAATATGGCCACCGCTCCCCCCACGCCACCTGTCTTTTCGATAGGATGTATGCCCTTGAATATTCAGCTGTCAGTCCTGATCCCCTTGCAGCACGCCTCTGACAATTTCAATCTCTACCACAAGCTCATTTACCTGGTTTCTTATATGGCATGCATTCAGATATAACACTCTCAGTCCTGTATTAACCGTTCCTCCTCTCAGTGTCATTTGTCTGTCCAGTGTGCTTGAAGTTTGATTGCTTACACTTCCAATACACTCTGTCCTATTTGTGCCTGTGCTACAGGTTTTAATAACCCCTCCTGCGTTCTGCACTGTTCCGTCGTCCTTTAATTCGAGTTTTCTAATTTCCCTGATAACTGAAACCCCACCCAAAACCAAAAAAATGTTGAAAGATCTGTCCACAGCCCTAGTTATGTGATTTGCTCGGACTCTGGTCCCAGCACTGTTCAGATGAAGACCAGCCCATCAGAACAGGTCCCTTCTTCCCCAGTAATAAAATATGCTTATGCAACACAAAATACAGGGACAAAGTGACTTTTCGTACAGTCCAAAATCTGGAAAATACAAACAGATAAGATTGTTAAAATACACTCATGACCTTGAGCTAAATAAATTGAAATGTGAATTACAAAACCATGGAGGTGTTGTGCAAACTTTATCAATCATTATTCGGCCCACAGCGGAGATGCTGAGTTCCCCTATGTCAGTGATCTCCCTCACTGAGATTCTTTGGTCCACTCCCACACACAGTATCTCGGGGTGTTAGCAGTTCCTGCTGCTGTCGCCCAGTCTATTTAAGTTAATCCACCTTCTCCCTGGAACCAATCGATTGGTCGATTGTATTCTGTTTCACTGTCAGCAACCCAGCTCTGTGATGTTACTGGTGATAAATGATCTGGGAAGACAGCCAGTATCAGCACAATGCTCACAGGGTATGGCACCAGACAAAGGGTTTGCAGTCCAGGGGAATTTCTAAATAAAATTTCCATCTTCTGACTATTTTTCTCATGCTGTATCCTGATCTATCCAGCTTCACTCTCGTCTAACACCCGTTCCTCTTACTCAGTCTGTCGCTCCACTTTCAATCCGCTCTGTTGATCTCCCTTCACATTCTTTCTTTTTGTGTCATTCTCTCTCTCTCCCTCTCTCTCTCTCAGTCTGTCTCAAATAACTCTCTGCTTTCAGATAGTACAGTTGCAGAGTTTGTGGATGTACAATGTGCTGAATTGCCTCCGCCTGTTCTGTATTAATTCTGAGGTTCTCTGACCCACAATAAAGACTTTCAGTGCCTGGAGAAACAAGCTGGTCCTGTGAAAGACACAGTACACAATCATCCATTATCTCTTCCTGTTTTCTGTCATGTAGTGCCCTGGAAATATCTGTCAAACAAAATAGATTCAAATTCAAGCAGATGTGCTGTCTCCCCTACCAGCTCTTTGGCCAGGTTGATTTTTTCTGTACTACCTTCCTGATCCTAACATCACTGGCAAGTGACATATTCTAGTCTCTCCAAAATTCAAATATCTTTCAGCATAACTCCGGCAAGATCTTTCCTTTATCTTGGTAAATATATTTATTAGCAATTTTTCAACCTTACAAACATATGAACTTATTGTAAAATGCAATCAATAACAATTATCAGTGTAATAAAGAGAAAAAAACACCAATTACAATACAGCAATTGTCTCCTAACTATTAACCTACCCTCTGATACAAAACAAACCCGAACACTGTGCAAAGCACCACCAATCGAAAAGAAAAAAAATCACAAAATACAAAACAGTTATGCTCGGCACAAAGCTCCCAAACAGAGGAACAGGAGCATTGTATATATATCCGTATTAACTCAGGAGACCCTCCTCCAGGGCCCAGGGCTTAACAAATCTAACCATTCTGTTTAAACAAACACCATAGTTAAGACAACTGGCAAATCCGTTTCCAAATAACTCAAGTAGTGCTGCCATGCCTTATAAAAATGGTCTGTTGTGTGCTGCACCATGTTTGTCAAAAAAGTCCAAGTGAATGTACTCCATAATTTATTTCTGCCATCCCAGTAAGCCTGGTTGGTTCTCAGACACCCAATTCATTGGAATTTTATGCAGTATGCAAGAATATTAAATA
Source organism: Hemiscyllium ocellatum (assembly GCF_020745735.1). Taxonomy (NCBI): domain Eukaryota; kingdom Metazoa; phylum Chordata; class Chondrichthyes; order Orectolobiformes; family Hemiscylliidae; genus Hemiscyllium; species Hemiscyllium ocellatum. Next base: position 36,433 of record NW_026868181.1, on the reverse strand, counting down.
GTTTCTTCCCATGCCAGTCTAAAGAAGGTAAATTCGGTAGACCTAAGAGGAGAGATATCAGGTCTAGTTTGACTTCAGTCCTCAATACCCTCCCTATCTGTCCTGCCACAGAGCTCAAGTAAACACAAAGCCTATGGCATGTCCACAAGCAATGGTTAAAAGTACTTACACTTATTTTACATTTGGCGGAAACCGAAGATGCTCCTTTTTTAAACTTTGCTAGATGTTCTGGTGTCAGATGAGCCCTGTGCAGAACTTTTAACTGTGCAGCACATGTCCTATTTGAGATCTCTTGACTATTATCCCATATGTTTTCCCATGTTTCAGAAGAGATCTGGACTCCTCTCTCTTCCTCCCAGACCTCACACAACCGGTTAATATCCAGCCAGGCCCTGCCACCCAGCAGATGATAGAGGGCACTAACCGAAAGGGTGCTTGTGGAATGTAGCAACAAACTCTCTGATCGGGCTTATAGGGTTAGTGAGAAGCATAGTCTTCTTCCGGATGAAATTCCTAACCTGAAAAAAACGTAAAAGTCTCTGCTGGGCAACCCGTATTTGCAGCTCAGTTGCTCAAAAGACATCATAACCTCCCCCTCAAACAAGTCTTCCAAACTAGAAACTCCTCTCGCTGCCAATACTTCGAACCCTGACTTCATCATCCCAAGTCGGAACCCTGGCACGCCAAGTATAGGTGTAAATGACGAAGTCATAGATCACTCTGATGCATTGCCCTCCAAGCCCTGACAGTAATAATGGCAATAGAGTTCTGGAAGTGGTTCATAACTGTCCTCATCCTATCCATGATGAACGGATTCATAAGAGGGCAATTTGCTTGGGAGGCCTCAATATCCAGCCATATTGAGTTTGGATCGTTACCTATCCATTCGCAGACGCAGGACAGAAGGGAACTTCATTGATACCTTCTAATGTCTGGGAAATCAACTCCTCCCCCTCCACGTGGCAACTGCAAGTTAGTAAGTTTGATGAGGAGCCGCCCATGATACCAGACAAAGGAACCAAACCACCCCATAAGTTTCCACAACGTTGACCTGGGAAAAAATATAGGGAGCATACACAAGGTATAAAGCAAACAAGGAAGAACATTGATCTTAATGAGAGATATTCGGCCCAGCCATGAAATTGGAAGAGCCTCAAATCTCTGAAGATCTCGCCTGATATTGTCGAGCAAGTGAACCAAGTTAGTCCGGAATAACAGATCAAACTTGGGGGTAATAAAAATGCCTAGGTACCGGAAATCTGCCCGTGACGACTTAAAAGGGAACTTAGGGCCACCTTCAACTTCTGGCACATCCTTAAGGCTCTCCAAAGGCATATCCTCCGATTTTGCAAAGTTAGTCTTATATTCTGAAATAGCCCCAAATGAATTGATACATTGTATCGAATGAGGTACTGAGGTCATCGGGTTCGATAGAAACCGAAGGACATCATCCACATACAGTGTAATCTTGTGTGCCCTCGATCCCACTTCCGAAGCAGTTATGTGGACGTTCTGACGAATGGCCTCTGCCAGCGGCTCTATCACCACCGTAAACAACAACGGTGAGCGGGGGCAGCCGTGCCAACTACCCCGACCAATCCTAAAATTCCCAGACTTCTCCCCATTGGTGATGACCGCGGCCAGAGGGTGGCAATATAAAAACTCCACCCATCTCGCGAAGACTGCACCGAACCCAAACTGTTCTAAGACGTAAAACAATGCGTCCATTCCACCCAGTCGAATGCTTTCTCTCCACCTAGGGAAATCACCAACCTCTGAATTGATCGTTGCTGACAAACTTGGACCACATTCAGCAACCTTCTAATGTTATGAGAGGACCTACAGCCCTTTATAAAGCCTGTCTGGTCGTTTTTATTAATATGAGGCAACACCATTTCCAATCTCAGCGCCAGGATCATGGACAGAATCTCCCAATATGAATTTAATAGGGAGATGGGCCTGTATGAGGCACAATCCTCAGGAACCTTCCCCTTCTTAAGAATTAAGGAAATATTAGCTTCTCTCAAAAATGGTGATAGGCATTCATGCATATAGGAGTGATTGGACATCTCTAAACATCAGCCCTCACAGAATCCCTTAAACTCCTTATAAAATTCACCCGGAAGACCATCAAGGCCTGGCGCTTTCACACTCTGAAGTTGCCTTGCGGCCTTCTGCATTTCCCGAACTGTCAAGGGGCTATTAAGGAAAGCGGCCTGTTCCAAGGTTACCCCTGGGAGGACAAGGTTCTTAAAAAGGTCTCCATTTTAGCCATCCTGTCCTCGCAACCTTCAGACCGATACAATTCAAAGTAAAAGCACTAAAAAGCCCCATTAATCTTTTTAGCATCGGATGTGAGGACCTCAGTGCTGCCTCTGATTGTAGGAATGGATTGGGGAGCACGCTTTTTCCGAGTCAGATATGTTAAATACTTCCCTGGCTTTTCCCCATATTCGAACAGTCTTTGTTTGGGAAAAGCAAGTTCTTTCTTTCCGTTTTGTGCCGGTATTGAATTCAAGGCAGCCCAAAGGGCGGTGATCTGCTGTAGGTTAGTGACCAAAGGCAGCGCAAAATGTGCTGCCTCCGCAGCTTTCAACTGCATCTCAAGTAGACGCTGCTGTTCCGCCTTCTGTCATTTCTGGCTAGCCAAATAGGAAACACCTAATCCCCTAGCAAAGGCCTTAGCAGTCTTCCGTAGCATGGACGGACTACTAGCCATGCCTGAGTGGATAGTCAAGAATTCCTGAAACTCCTTCAAAAAGCATTGCTCGAATTTGTAATCCTTAAGGAGAAAAGGGCCCAAATGCCGGTGCTGCAAACCTAGCCCTTCACCCTTGGTCTTTATCTCCAAATCTACTGCCGTGTGATGAGAGATAGCTATATTCCCAATTTTACAACCCATAATCGAATCCAGAAGAGCCGAGGGAGCCAGAAAGCGGTCAATCCTCATGTGACATTTATGTGGATTTGCGAAAAAGGTGAAGTCCCTGCTGGTAGGGTGAAGACATCGCCAAATATTCACCAGCCCCAACTTCTCGCATAAGTCAACCACCTGCTTGTCTTCCGAAGAAATAGTTGGGGGACCACAAAGCATCCTGTCCACTGTCGATCCAAAAGACAATTAAAATCCCCCATAATAATGCGTCGTGTTCCAAAAGCACTCAAATTAGAGAAAGCACGAATCAAAAATTTGAGGGGATGCACTGGAGGGCAGTAGACTTCTAAAATGTCATATTCCTTCCCATGTATCAGGGCTTTAAGTATCACAAACCATCCCTGCTCATCTTTCACTGGCTCTAATAATGTGAATGGAAGAGTTTTCTGGATAAGTACCGTCACTCCCCTACTTTTATTAGTAAAGGATGAAAAGAATATCTGGTCATAACATTCATATTGTAATTTAAGGTGTTCCCCAACATCAAGATGGTTTTCCTGCAACAAAGCGATATCAACCCTTTCACTTTTAAGGCTAGAAAGCACCTTTTTTCTCCTTTTAACAGGCAAATGACTTCCCTTAATGTTCCAGGTGCACCATGTAATAAGACACTTAGCCATATCCCCTTTCAGACAATCTTGAACCCCTTAGAGGGAGAACCCTGCTTACAAAGAGCCGAGCATAAGTAAATAAAGACTCATAGAGTTGAAGAACTATATATACAAAAACTACTCTATCATAACTATGAACAACTATTCCTACCAAACAAACTACAAAGAAAACCTACTATAAAACCTTGAATGGAAGACTCTTCCCCCTGCCCATAGGGGGGCACTCACCCTACACACCCCCCTCCTTCTCAGCTCCTTCAAACCCGGACTGTGCCCCAGCGTTAGGCCAGAAATTTAAAAAAAACAAGAAGATGATCCTTAAATCAACAGAAAAAAAGACAAAGTCAGGATGAGCACTCCACCCATCCCTGGCTTCATGTCATCCCTAGTTGTGATTAAAAGAGAAGCAGAACAAACAAAAAAGGGGGGAGAGACAACAAAGAACATCCACAAGATTTCCCATCAGAAAACCTAGTTATTAAAATAAAGTAACAACTTATTCCAAAGTCTTTTGCCCCCTTTCCAAAAAGGAAATTAATAGGGAGAAAGAAAGGAATAGAAAAAGGGGAGAAAAAACATGGGGAAAGATAGAAAAGAGAACAAACATTAACCGTATTTTTCAGGCCAATCGTCCATTTTAAAGTGTTCACAAAGTTTTTAGCCTTATCCACTGAATCAAATGTATAGACTGAGTCCTCGTGGCTGAAACGAAGCACGTGAGGTATCTCATGGTGTATTGGATGCACAGGTTCCTCAGCATCTTTTTACCTTCATCAAAGGATTTCCTCTTTCGAATAACAGCTGCAAAGAAATCCTGGAAAAACCATGATTTTTGGCCCTTTGTTCAGCAGCACCTTCGGATGTTTCCCCACGGATCTGGAAACGTCTATGACTTCTTGCTTGTTTTTATATGAATAGACGTACACTAGGACTGAGCGGGGGCACTGCACGGGCCCTGCCCTGTGCACTGTAACCCAATAAGCCCTTTCAGTCTGAAGCCTGCTGGACTCGACGTGAAGGCCCAAAAACTTTGACACCCAGCTTTCAATGAAACTGATTGGCTGCTCACCTTCCTCACCTTCAGGGTGCCTGGCAATTCGGAGATTTATCCTCCGACCACCATTTTCGACGTCATTGATATGGTCTTGCAAGGTCCAAACTTCTTGCTCCGGCACCTGGAACCGACTGATGAGGACTCCCTCTCAGCTTTCGAGGCCTTAATTCGACTCTCCACCTCCTCCAGTCTCTCCCCGAGGCTCTGGATCTCCAGCTCATGCTTCTGCAGCATGGATGCGATCGGTTGGACCTGGGCAAGAATCTCCCCAAGGATTTATTCAATCGCAGCCCTAACTTTCAAGTTAACTCTCTCCATCGCCGCAGCCAATTCATGTGAGTCTGTTAAGTTCCCAAGGGGTTTAGGAGAGGTTGCTGCTGCTGTAGCAGCCTCTGGAATGCCTGTTTCTGCAGGGGAGGGTCCTCCCTGCTGCTGTTTGCTTGCTCCTTTTCCCTTTGTTATCCTTCCGACTTCCAAATAGTACAACATATGTGTTCTGTAAGGTTTTAAACTAATAATTCCATCACATAAATTGGCAAGGGATAGCAAAAAGTACCACTTTGCCTTGGCTGTTAGGCAGAGCTGTCCACAGCAGTTCAAGAGAATCACCCGCCATCTTGCCGAGTCCTATTAACTCCTCTTTAATGCCCCAATATTCACGCCCCTCGGCTCTCTGACAGGTCAAAAATCTTATCTAACTCCTGGTTAAATGTTTTCAGTGGTGCAGCTCCCCTAACTCTCTAGCACAGATAATTCCTGACATTGATGTCCCTCTGTGAGAGGTAATCACTCCCTATGCATACACCATCACCGATTGATTGAAACAAGAGACAAACACAGGGGATCAGGGCAGAGTGAGTGGCCTTGATATCAAGGCAGTATTTGACTGAGGATGTCATCGGGACCACCTAATTATTTGAGCTTAATGGAGATCTGGTGTAACCTCCCCTCTGGTTGGGGTCTTTCAGAGCACAACGGGAGATGTTTGTGGTTGGTGGCCAGATACTGCACATTTCCAAAATTAGAAGAGGAGTTCATTCAGCACCTCAAGCTTGTTGCACACGGATATCTAGAATCCGTTCATCACATCAAAACTACTGAACAAGAAGAGGGACAGCCCATTCAATCCTTTTGCTTGTTCCACATTAAGAGGAAGGGTCTGGTCAGCACATTAAGCTGTTAATCAGGAATAGTCAGTGCTCAGTCAAACACATGAACCTGTTCCATGGGACCACGTGGAGACCGTCCAACCCCTTGAAACACTTATCCAGGAATAGAAGGTTGTCATTGATGCTCCAATATGACAAACCAATGGAGCAGAGACTGCACTCAGAGACGGCTTCACGATGTACCTTGTGGCTCCTTTGCCTGTGGTGCACATGATACTTTATCGTGGTTTGCTGGCATTGAGGAAGGAAGCGAAACATTTTGTGTCTATTCTCAAGAAGGCATCTTTCATCTCCGAGAAGACATGTCCATGTTTTCCGTGGACATCAGAAGTTGGTGGGAATAGTTAACTGTTTTCGAATGAAGGTATTGTGGCTGCTGTCGGGATTATGGCTAGAGTGATGTTCAGTGCAGGATCACATATCAACTGTACTGTATTAACGTGGGGAGAGTTTATTCGAAGGCTGGATTAGCTGAGTAAAAAAACATGGAATTTATCGCCGTATCAGTGTCTGTTTAGTACATCGTGAGTGACTGTCCCTTCCCCTCCAGTTTCAATGCAAACACCTCTCATTCTCTCACAGCACTAGAGATTAATCTTCCCTCACTCCTCACGGTACTACCGTCCCAGGGATTAGTCTGGTGAAACTCCATTGCATTCTCTCTGTGGCAAGGTGATCATTCCTTATAAAGGAGAAAAAAAAATCATCCACAATATCCCAAAGACTGCCTCAACAACACTCTCAAGGTTGATCACAATAACTATTTTTTCCACACTTACACATCTCCGTTTCTTTCCTGTGTCATAAAAATGCATTCCTTCTAGATGCACCGCGAATGATGTGGAATTAAGAAATTCCTTCCATCTGTGTGTCAGCATCAATACAGCAGCACCAGAGATGCAGATGGAGATGAACATCATGCTCGAGGAGAGACGAAGAAAGAATGCACTTAATATGGGGAACGGTCATTTGCCTGAATGAGAATGAGCAGAAGGCATACAGGAAAGAGTCAGAGGAAGGGATCTACCTTTCCTTTTGTTCTTCCTTTACAAGATGTGTGCAAGACCTGGTCAGGCCAACATGTTTTGCCGATCTTGTACTGAGTGGCTGGTTCACATGTTCCACAGGACGGTAAATAGTAAAACACATTGCTGTGGGTTTGCAGTCACATAGAGGTCTGACCAGGGAAGGATGACCCATTGCGTTCGCGAAAGGACAGGAGGCAAGCAGATGGGATTTTCATAATTCATGGTGATGGCTTCATTTCAATGTCACCAATTTCCTTCATGCGATGTATCAACAGATTATTATTCTGTGTCTCCTGCCATTACATAGAACATAGAACAGTACAACACAGAACAGGCCCTTCAGCCCATGATGTTGTGCCGATAATTATTCTGAATTAAACAGATATACACAGAAACGCACACACACCACCCTCCACCACCACCCTGTCTCCTGCCATTAAGCAGATGTACACACACACACACACACACACACACACAAACACACACGCACACCTACACACTCACTCACACACACACATACACACACCCCACACACACACATACACACACTCACTCACACACACACACACACGCACATCCACACCACTCACGCACACACTCACACACATTCTACACACCACTCACTCACACACACACACTACACACACCCACACACACACACACATACACACACTCACACACACACATACACACGCACATCCACACCACTCACTCACACACACTCTACACACACACACACACACACACACACACACACACACACACTCTTGGTATGAGTGGGGTAATTTCTGTACTAAAACTGAGGTTTAATGAATAAGGGCTAAATTATGAGACTAATGTTCGGCTAGGCCATAGAGAAGCATGAACTAGAAGTCACCTCTGTTATGCCAGGAACATGGTAACCTTGGGCAAGATACCATGGAATGGTTCAGTTAGACACAGAGGGCAGAATACAATGAAAGCTCTTTTTATGACATACAAAAAATCAATAAATGCTTTAACCAGCAAGAACATGGAGATAACAAAGGAATGTTCTAACTAGCAAAAATTGTTAAAATAATATAACATTTTAATTAAGAAATTGGCAGAGAAAAGCGTGAAATGTTTTAACCAATGGAATTGTCATTAATGATTTTAATGTAAGAAAATCCATAGCGTGAGATGTTTTTAACCAATGGAATTATGACTAATGTTTTTGAATGTAAAAATAATGTATAAATATTGGTGCTGTAAAATCTTCCGGCGCGACTTCCGAAGTCCTTTTTGGAACTCGCCCAATCTTCGAAGATTGAATAAACATCTGTTGCTCCGTTTGTGTGTCTCGCAGCATTTTGATTTGCCACGGGAAAAGCGGTAGCCGGTGGGGATAAGGGCTGGTGCTGACAGCTTGGAGTTCGCCTCCTAGGACGGAACCTTGTGGACAGTCTCCCTTGAAATCAAGGGTTAAAGGACAGTCCGCGGTTGGCAGAGTGTGGAGGCAGAACTCGGTTGATCTGAACCATAGCCCTAGTGTAGAATAGTTAGCTGAGTGTCAGGGACTATTCTCCGGAGATTTAGAATACCTAGACAGAATTCACTTATAACAAGAAACATGTCAGGCAGCACCGACCAGCAAAGTAGAGTTAATGGGTGAAATGGCCATATTTCCATTTCCAATGCTGTATGGTCTTAAGATGCCAGGAATATTTTCCTAATCGTGCAATGGAGGCTCACATTGATATATATTTTACTGGACAGTCAATGAGACTGTGGGATAGGTTTGAGGGGCTGAATGGACTATGATTCCTCCCATTTGTTTTGCCCTTATTTCTGAAAAGCGGAGGTAACTTGCTGTGAGGTTAACACACTTTCAAATTAAAGGGTTTCCCACTAACATTTGAGATAACGTTGTTCCATTCTAATTCAGACTGTGCGATCCATAGCGCTATCATCCCCAGGGAACGGTGAAGATAGGTCATTGAAGATATTCAAGCCTGACCTTAAGTGATCTTTGATGGACAGAAGAGTCAATATTTAGTTGGAACAGACAGGAAGGTGGTGGTCAGCTACAGTCAGACCAGCCATGATGCTTCTAAATTGTGCAGCAGGCTGGAGGGGCCGAATGGCCTACTGCTGCTCCTATCCCACGTGTGGTCCTCCCAGTTCACATGTCAAAGTTGTTACAGAGAGAGACAGAGGAAGACCCCTTTCAGCCAGTCAGAATCGTTATAATGAGTCAGGAGGAGGCAACTCTGTCCCTCTATGGAGTTACACAGGAATAGAATATAATCATTCAACTCATTGACTAAATTACACCGCTCAGCAGAAAGCCATACAACCGTTCTGGGCAGTTACACAGGAACAGGGGAGCCCTGATTAGCTAACCTGAAATACAGATTTGAGATAATTACTTGTTTTCAGGTTGGAAAGCTGTAACCAGCAGAATTCTTCGAGGATCAGTGTGAGTTTATCAACAGTATACACTCTAGTTTAATGCCTTGAATGAAGAGGTTGAATATATTGGAGCTCAGTTTGCTCATACACCAGGATAAACATTCAATAAGATGTCAAGTGGAGGCAGAGCGTCTGCAATGGGATACTGATAGGGGAGGGCAGTCAGGAAACTTGCGACAAAATAAATATCAGTACGATGTGGGTGACTGGAATTTTGTGTTTTGGGAAAATGGCAAAACAGCTGCAAATAATTTAAATGGAGAGAAAATGCAGAACTTGGTGGTACAGAGGGATTTGTGTGTATTACCACATGAAGCACATCAAGCTACTGTGAAGATGCAGCAACTGATTTGGAATGGAAACGGAACGATGCTGTTTCATGCAAGGTTTGATCTTAGCGATGTTTTCCTGCATCAGTACAGGGCATTGCTGAGACCACGTCTGATGTATTGTTTGAAGTTATGATCCTCAAAACTGAAAAAAAGCAAAACGGTTTTCAAATTTTTCAAAGATGTTTCTCTTTACTCGGTCTAGTGATGTATGCATTATGTCATGAAGGATTAACAGTTTAGACCTGAGAATGAGAGATGTTCTTATTGACCATATACGATCATGTGGAGAGAGTATGGTGAATAGCTGATGGATATTTCCTCTTGTATTGGAGAAAAGAATTGGGTATGTAATTTGAGAATAAGCTAGGTTCTGAGGCAAGGTCGCTGGACCAGAAACGTTAACTCTCATTTCTCTTCATACATGCTGATAGACCTGCTGAGCTTTTACAGAAATTTCTGTATTGGTTAAGATAAGACATTCATCTTAATGCAGATATTGTGAATACATTAAACATTTTATTTTTATATTACGCGGGTACATATAAACACATCTTCAAATTAATAAGAGGGTAATTATTTGTTAATGAAATGATTCTGTGTGCGACAGCAGCAATGATGCACCTGCATGGATCAGGGAATGTGATGGAGCCATAATGTTCAGACAATGTTCAAGGAGAGCACACATAGTCCAGTCTGAGTTCTGATAACATTATTGATTCAACTTAGGATGGAAAAATGTAACCTACCTGAGAAGGGACAGTTTGTTCCTCCCTTTCTCTTTCCCTGTCCCTCATCACAGCGATATGTGTGAGCTAATACAAAAACCCCAATCGGTTTTCTCACTCATGGAGGATTCATGATTTGGATTCTTTGGAACTTCCCTACCTGCTTTAATCAAAGGGGGTTTAGCCATATCCAACTGTTTCAGGAAGAAATCCCATTATCAGCAGGTTGTGCGAGCAGAATAACTTCAGAAGTAATTATTCAGACTCGATAGTGAGGGGAACAGACAGGAAATTCCGTGACTGCAAATGGGAATACAGGATGATGTGTTGCCTCCCACGTTCCAGGGTCCAGGATGTCTCAGAGCGGCTGCAGAAGGTTCTCACCGGGGTGGGGGAACAGCCAGAAGTCATTGTGCATGTTGTACAAAATGACAGAGGTAGAAATAGTGAAGAGGTCCAGCAGAGTGATTGCAGAGAGCTAGGAAAAAGGATAAAAGCCAGGATGATGAAAGTGGTAATCTTCGGTTTACGTCCAGTGCTATGTGAAGGTAAGAACAGGTCGTTATGGCAGATGAATGCGTGGCTAAAGAATTTGGGCAGGGTAGGGATATATATCTTTAGATTATTAAGAAGTTTTGTCTTGCAGCAGTGACCTGTTCAAGGGGGACGGGTTATACCTGAACTGGAGGGATGGGGCAATATCCTTGCAGGGAGGATTGCTAGTGCTACAAGGGAGGGTTTAAACTAGATTGGCTGGGTTTGGGGGTGGTATGGGATCAACAACAGCAGGGTGACAGATGTGAGGCTGGAAGGAGATGCAGTAATTAGAAACAGTAAAGTGAAGAGACAGGTCAGGCTGGAACATGACAGAGAGCAAGGAATGCCTGTTGGATTAAATTGCATCTGTTACAATGTAAGACGGCTGCCTGATAAGGCTGATGAACTCAGGGCATGGATAAGTATGTGGGACTGGGATGTTATAGCCATTACAGAAACATGCCTAAGGGAGAGATAGGACTGACAGCATAATGCACCAAGGTACAGCTGCTTTAGGCGGGATAGTGCTGGTGGAAGGAGCGGCGGTTGAGTTGCATTTTTGATTAAGACGAGTATCACAGCAGTGTTCAGAGATAAAATACCTGGACGATCATCCAGTATGGCTTTGTGTGTGGAGCTAAGAAATATGAAGCGGGTGATGACATTATTAGGCTTATACTATAGACCCCCAAATATTCAATGGGAGTTAGAGGAATAAAAATATGTAGAGAGATTGGGACACTTGCAGGGGCAATATAATTCTCATAGTAGGAGATTTTAATTTTATGAATATAGACTGGGACTGACATGGAACTTATGGCTTAGATGGGGTGAATGTTTTAATTGTGATGAGAAAACTTTCCTCATGAAGTATGGAGAAGATGCTGTTCAGGAATTGGCAAACTCAACCGACTCTTGAGAAATAGAGCGGGAGAGGTGATGGAGGTGACAGTGGAGGGGCACTTTGAGACCAGTGACCAGAGTTCTATTAATCTTTAAATAGTTATGGAGAAAGACACACCGGTACACAGTGCAAGTTCTAACTTGGGGCAAGGTCAATGTTGATGGAATTAGACAGGAACTTGCAGGGGTTGTTCGGAGCAATTTGATTGCAGGCGAAAGGGTCTCCATCAACTGGGAGGCCTTGAAAAGTGAGATGACTGGAGTTCAAGGTTAATATGTTCCTATGGGGGTTAAGGGCAAGGTTGGCATGAGGATGGAGACCTGGAAGACAAGAGATATTGAAGAGGTGTGGCTCAGGTCCAGGCAGATGAGATCAAAGGAATCCCTGGAGATATACAAGGGATACGGGAGTTTACTGAAGAAAGATCTCAGGAGGTCGAAAAGAGGGCACAAGATAGTCTTGGCTGAGAAGAGCAGGATGAATTCGAACAGGTTGTTTACATATATTTAAGACAAGAAAACAACCGCAGTGAGAATACGACCCCTCAAGGACCAAAGTGGATATGTATATGCGGAACCACAGGACATTCTCAAGGTTCTCAATGAATATTTCTCCTCTGTGTTTAACTTGGAGAGATACTTGAAGACTTGGTGTGGGAGCTTAGGGAAGTTAGTGGTGATATTTTGTTGACAGTCCATACCACAGTAGAGGAGGTGTTGGATGTTTTCGAATGTAGGAAGCTGAATAAAAATCTTGGTTCTGATCAGATGTAACAAAGAACAAAGCAGGAGGCTAGAGAAGACACTACAGGACCCTGGCTGCTATTTTGGCATCATCATTAGCTACAGGTGAGGTCCCGGAAGACTGGATGGTAGCGATTGCTGTGCCCTTATTCAAGAAGGGAAGGAAAGAAATACCTGGGAAATATAGACCAGTAAGCCTAACATAATTTGCTGATGACAGTGAGGGAAGTTTTCAGAAATTGCGGCAGGACCTTGATTAGCGGGAAGTGGGCTGAGAAATAGGGAAACATAGTTTAATATAGATAAGTGTGAGTTTTACATTTTGGAAAGTCAAATCAAGGCAGGAATTTCATTGTGAATGGTGTGACGTTAAATGGTGTAGTGGTTTAGAGGGACCTTGGAGTATAGGTGCACGGTTCTCTAAAAGTAAAGTCACAGGGAGACAGGGAAGTGAAGAAGTCTTTTGGCACACTGGCCTTCATCAGTCAGGGCATTGAGTATAGAAGTTGGGAAGTTATGTTGCAAGTTTCAGGACGAGGCCACACCTGCAGTGTTGTGTTCAGGTTTGGTCACTTTGCTGTTGGAAGGATTTTATTAAACTGGAAATATTGCAGACGAAATTTACAAGGATGTTCATATGACCCAACAGCCTGAGTTACAGAGAGAGCTTGGACAAGGAAGGACATTTTTCTTTAGAGTAAAGGAGATTGAAAGGGTGGGAGGGGTGGGGTGGGTTCTTAAAAAAAACTGTACCAGATCATGAGAGGCATATACTGAATGAACTCAGTCTTTCTTTTTCCCAGAGTTTTGGAATCGAGGACTGGAGTGCATCAGTTTACGTTTAGTGGGGAAAAAATAAAAGAGACCAAGAGAGGCAAACGTTACACAGAAGGTGGTATGTATATGAAATGAGCTGTCAGTGGAAATAGTCCAGGCATTTGCATTAACAACACTTAAAAGGCATTTGGAATAATGCATAGATAGGAAAGGTTCAGAAGCATATGGGCCAAATGCAGAGAAATAGGTTTTGCGTGGATGGACATTTATGTCAGCTAGGGCCAGTATGGATCAAAGGGCCTGTCTTCATGCTGTAGGACTCTCTGACTCTTCAAGTAGGATAACATTTGGGCCAAACTCTCAGTTTTCCCTTCATCATGAGTTCCAGTAATATTTGGACAAAGTTCTTTCAAGTTAACATTGCAGAGATTTTCATTTCCAGTTTGTTATCAAACGCGTGTGTATGTGTGTTTGTGCCTCAGTATTTTTAAAAGGGAAATACCAATGTACATATTTGCAATATTCACTCATCATTCTTCTTTCCATCATAGTTTGAGTAACTTTGTTTTAGTCGCAAACGTGTTGTTGGAGCAGATTAAAGAAATCTGATTGACTTGTTCCTTACACTGACCCTGTCACTCTCTGAGAACTATATCATTGGCCATATCACCAACATAATTATAATTGAATTGTTTTGTGACCAGTGGAGGAGTGGGACTAGAAAAGGGAACCATGACCGACTCAGTGACCCTAACGTCAGTGTAGTGTAGGTTGTTGGAGGGGAATCTGAGGGTTTGGAGTAGTCAACATGGCTTTATGCGATGGAGATCATGTCTCATTAATGTGACTGAGTATTTTGAGAACGTGACACAGAAGAGTGAAGAAGGCACTGTGGTATAATTTGTTTACAATGGCTTCAGCAAGGCGTTTAATATGGTTTCTCATCGCAAACATGTTAGGTCACATGGAATCCAGGAAAAGTTAACCAATTGGATACGAAAACGTGTCTTGAAGATAACGAATTGTTTTCCAGACTGAGGCCGGTGGAGGGTGCTGAAAGAATCAGTGCTGAGCTCACTGCTTTTCATCATGGATGTAAATGACTAGGATGTGAATACCAGAGGCATGATTAGTAAGTTTCCAGATAATATCAACAAAGTGGTGCAGCAGATTAAGATTAACTCAGAGTACAGTGGCACCTTTGACCCCATCAAAGTCCCAAGGACTGGCAGATGGAGTTTAATTTAGATATTTGTGAGGTTTTGCATTTTCAGTACGTTCAGTCATGTTGTGCACTGGAGAATGTTGCCGAATAAAGAGACCTACGGGTACAGGCTCACAGTTCCTTGAAAGTGGATAGACAGGGTGGTGAAGAACATGTTTGGCACGCTTGTCTTAATTGGTTCGAAAATTGAGTACAGGAGTTAATGTGACCTGTTAGCCCTGGACAGAACACTGGTGAGGCTACTTTAAGAATACTGAGCACAATTTGGTTGGCTCTCCTGATGGGAGAATGTTGAGAGGACGCAGAAAATGTTTACAAGGATTTTCCAGTACTGGAGGGTTTGAGCTTCATGGAGAGGATGAATAAGTTAAGGCCTCTTCCACTGAACTGGCGGAGGGTGAATGGAGATATGAAATTGATTTTTCAAATCCTGAGGGGCATGGATAATCTGAATGACCAATGTATTTTTCCCAGGGTAGCGAGTCCAGAACTATACGGCATAGGTTGAAGGTTTGGGGGAAAGACTTAGAGTGGACCTTAGCAGTTACATTTTCACGCAGAAGATGGTGCGTGTATAGAAAGTGCTGTCAGAGAAAATGTTGACAGCGGGTCCAATTACACATTTAAAATACATATGGATAGGTACATAGGGATACGGTTCAGAGGGATATGGAGAAAATGATGGAAAATGGGACTAGATAAGTTTGGGATAACTGGTTGGCATGGGTAAGCTGGAATAAAGGATCTCTTTCCATGCCACATGACTCTCTGATTCTATCAGAGAGATGGGGAAAATTCTAAAAAAGGATCTTTCAAGTGGAAATTCTCTTCCCCAGAAGTTTGACATTCCTCATTGTTTACATTTATACAAAGCTGAGTTAGTAGAGACTTAATAATGGGATACAGACAGGAAGGTGGAGCTGAGACCACAACCTGATCAGCCACAATCTTAGTGTCTGGTGGAGAAGCCTCAAAGTGTCTAATGACCCACTCCTGCTCCTCAGTCCCATATCTCTGCATTCCATTCAGCTCCTCAAAACTGCCAGACAGGAACAGTTGATGTCCATTTACTGCTACAACCTAGTACACAGGAAAACGTAAGACCATTCAGTCTGTGAAGACTGCCCCATACGGTTTGGGTGATTTGGAAAATACAATTGTAAAACTCAGGCTGGATATGAAAGACGCCCCTCATCTCTCTTTCCAGAGCTTCCCCTCTCTGCAACGTGTGCTCCATTTGTTGTTCATGTTGTAGACCCAGATTCACGGTGAATACAGCCCCCAGACCTCACCTAGAGATGGCTCACAGAATCCTCTGGTCTCCCTGACTGCAATATTCAATAACAGACCTTCCAGGAAAATAACACCCATTAACCTTCCAATAACAGAATGGGAGTACATCAGAAACAGGAGCACATCGTTCAAATCCCAACCCTGCCCTTCAGTAAGATCATGGCTGATCTGCTCTAGGTCACAAATCCTCTTTAATGTCCGATTCCTCATAGCCCTCACCTCTCTGACAGGTCAAAATAAATCTACCCCACTCGCTAAATACTTTCATAGAAGATAGAACATAGAACATTACAGCACAGTACAGGCTCCTCTGCCCTCGATGTTGCATCTACCTTTTATCCTACTCTCAGATCAGACTAGCCTATATGCACTACACTGTACTATCCTCCCATGTGCCCATGTAAGAGTCGTTTACATGTCCCTAATATACCTGACTAAATACCACTGCAGGCAGTGCATTTCACGCACCCACCCCTCTCTGTGTAAGGAACCGATCTCTGAGATCTCCTTGAAACTTAGCTCCAAATGATGCCCCCTCCTGACAGCCATTTCTGCCTTGGGAAAAAGTCTCTGGCTTGATATATCTATCAAGTCACCTCTCATCCTTCTTCATGCCAATGATAAAAACCCTATCTCTCTCAACCTTTCTCCATAAGACCTGCCCTCCAGTCCAGGCAGCATTCTGGTAAATTTCCTCTGCACCCTTTCTAAATTTTCCATATCCTTCCTCTAATTGGGTGACTAGAACTGGAGAAAATATGTCAAGTGTGGTCTAATCAGACTCTATAGAGCTGCAGCATAACTTCGTGGCTCTTAAATACAATTCCCCTGTTCATGAAAGCTAACACACTATTTGCCTTCTTAACAACCCAGTCAATTTAGGTCACAACTGTGAAGGACCTAATGATATGGAACCAAAGGGGGCACTCTATTCCTCCACACTGCCAAGTATCCTACCTATAACCCTGTATTCTGCATTCAAATTCACTTTTCCAATTTGTACTCCACACTTTTCAAATTTGAACTCCATCTGTAGAATCGTTAACTCTTTCAGAATGAAGGTATTGTGACTACTGACAGGATTGTGTACAAAGTGACATTCAATACAGTGTCACACAGTGACTGTGCATTCAAGTGTCTAGAGTTCATTCAGAGCCTGTACCTTTCTGTCAATCGAAATGTGGGCTCTGCAGAGGCCCATAAACTTTTGGGAATCAAACATCCAATGAATAGTGTGGAATTTTGACCCTATTCAGATGTTTGGGATGTAATGAGTGTCCGTCCATAACCATCAAGTTTCTTCTTCTTTTTCTCACACAGCACAAAAAATTAAACACATAGATCATGCACTCTCTCCACATGGTACCATCATGCCAAGATTTAGTCTGGTGAAACTTCTTTGCACTCTCTCTGTGACAAAGAGATCATTATTTATAGAACAGACCAAGTCTGTACACAATGCACCAAATATTATCTCAACAAAACACTACCATTGGGAAAGATATACCAACTCTGGTGTTTCAATAATTTTTCATGAAGAGCTACATATCACTTATTTCCTGCAACGTTGGTGACTTATGACCAAGGTCATCCAGGTCCTTTTCAACAATAGCACATCCCAATCTCTCACCATTGAAAAACAAACATAAATGTGAATGAAGATATTTGTTTACTTCTGAATCATTTTTATACCTTGTGAACAGCTATTGCCAAAACACTGATCCACCTGATACCCAACAAACCTCCAGTCGAGAGAAAAATACTACTCCCTTCATTATCTCCAATAGCCAATTTTTAATCCATATGGTATATATTTCACACCTACATACCCAAGGAATTTAACATTCCCCACTCAACTGTATTCAACTGTGTCAAATGTCTGCTGAAAATTTAGATACTCCATTCCCATTGGTTCTCAATTGTTGATGTCACAGCGGACAATCTCCACAAATTCCAATAAGTTTATCAAAGATCATTTCCCTTTCCTGAATCTAGGCCGACTCTACAAAATCAGATCACTATTCTCCAAGTGTTAGTTGTCACATTCCTTATAAAAGGTTACAATATTTTTCTCAATCTGACATCAAACTATTTAGCTTTCTGTTTGGCCTGTCCATCCTGTTTCAAATATTTCAGTTTACAATAGCTGCTTTCCAGTCTGCAGGATCGTTTCCAGAATCTAACCAGCTTTGAAAAATATTCAGTAATTATTTCATTAGCTCTATCGCCACCTCCTCAATACTCTGGGATACAGCTCAGCAGATTCAGTAACTCATGAAACTTCGATTCAATTAGATTTTCAAAAAGCATACTCTTCATTAATTCTAATTTCCTGCAGTTTCTCATTTTCACTAATCCTCCGTTCCCTAATATTTCTGGAAGTTAGTTTCTGTACCTTCCCCTGTGGAGATGGAACCAATGAATTCCTCTCAGCAGGCAGATGGCTTCTGTCAGCTCATGAATACATCAGAGGACTGCATTTCAGAGATGGCGGATGTATTACTCACTCCTGGCTGGAAAGTTCCAGAATCAATCCAGTTCACTTCACGGTAAGAGTCAGTACAGTCCTGTCCCTGATGTGAGGCTACAGGTTATACTGAAGGAGAGGACACAGTTCAGTGACCACCTCATTTTTGAAACAAACTGGTTTGTCACTTTACACTTGGAATGGATCCAGCTTAGACAAATGTTCCTCGAAATCCCAGGGAGGAAGTGCAGCTCCCAGCCCCACCCTGTTTACACAGCTTCCCTTCTCTGTAGTCTCAGCTCCATTTGTTTAGGTGGACACAGATACACTGAAAATGCAGTGTCTGGAGTGGGGTCAACAGGCCCTCGGGTCTCCCTGATTGAACGCAGCAACTGACAATACAAACGTGAGAACACCATCCACCGAAACTCCACTGACTTTCCAATGACAGCAGCAAGTCAGTTCCCGACACCCATGGTGCAACCATTCAGTGTTGAAAATGCCTCTGTCTCCTCAGTTTCTCTTCCTAGCTGAGAAAGTCGTTACATCTCTGCACAGTTCCACAGTAACAGTTCCACTTTCCAAAGAAGCAGTTGACAATATAATATTGTGTTTCTCTGTATCTCAGCACTAGTATTGCCGATGGAGTTGATCACCACACTCAGAGAGACACTGGGAACATTACTCAATTCAAGCAGTGACATCCCGAAATGGATGTGATATTCAGGAATATGGGGAAAAGGGAAATGTTCGAATAACCTCCTATCCTATTTTCCTTCCAGTCCATCATCAGCAATCCTTTTGTTTGCTTTTCCTTTCTCTTCCTCTCCATCTCTCTCTCTCTCTCTCTTTCTCTCTCCCTCTTGCTGGACATTCCTCCACTCATTCAACACAAACCTCCCATTCATCCTTCAAACCAACCCTGATATAAATAATGTTCTTAATTAGTTGCATTTAGTTTTGATATGTTCAATGAACTCTAAACGTTATCTGTTTTTCTCCAGTCCGACAGACTGCCATACCTGCTGTGAATCTCCAACACTTTTTCAGATGCTGGAGAATGTTATTTCACATCTCCAGCATCCACATTTCCTTGGTAATGTCACCTTTAATGTTGTTGTTTCCCGGATGCCAGCATCACTGGCAACGGCAGCATTTGTTGGCCATCAGTAACTGCCCTTGACCACACGGACATTCGTGAAGGCAATATGGAGCCAACTACATTGTTGTGGGTCTGAAATCACACTTAGTCCGAACAGGGCAAAACTTTTCAGTATCTTTAACAAAGATCATCATTAAAATAAGGGAAAAAATCCTGATGGTTTATGGTTGCCATGAGGGAAATTAGGTTTCATTCCAACTTTTGTCATTCGAATTTAAATTTAGACATCGGCTGTGGGAGGGTTTCGAACAATGTTTTATAGACACAACCTATGCCTCTGAATTACATGGTCAGTGAAACTACTACTCTGATACAGAGTCCCTGTTGTGAAGTAACTGTAGAAACAAGAAGTAGCTTGTGGTCAAAATACTTGTTGCTGCAAGAGTGGTCAGAAGAGAACTTGAGCCGTAAAATCGGTCATGAACAAAGTGGTAGATGATAGCTAATTCAGCAACGGCACTGATGCATAACTGGAGACTGGGGTGTGGGCAGATTTGATGACAGAGAGAATATAGAGACATAAAAAAGTTCAGGGCAAAAAGGAGATTCAAGTTTCTGAACAGTCTTGTTCTTTCTTAGATGTTTGTGAGTAAGCTGTTTGGAAATGCATGCACAGGAAGTGGAATTTCTGACTGAAAGTTCATATATTTGTTAAATATAATTAACTGGAATATCAGTAACCTTCACCATCGTTTATAGAATTGATAGAGATAGGCTTACCAGGAACACCAATAATAGCGAGGATGGGATAATACCCAGCTTGAATAATCATGAGTACGGCTTCTATCCGCAACTCTAACCATGCCCAATCCCGAGAAAGCCAGTAAAGACCATCGGATAAACTCTTGTCCATTGTTGGGACATTCCAGTCTAATGTTCTCAGATTCTGATCCATTGTTGGAACATTCTAATGTTCTCAGATTCTGACCTCTTCCTCTCTCTCTAGCTGCTGATCCCAATCGTGTTGAGGATTACACTGCCCCAAATACTATGGCATAACAAATTGAAAGAAGCCCCTAATTATGGAAGAGGGAAAGCCTCTAGTGACCCAGTTAGATCCAGGAAGACTGATATTAATCACAGTCACTGAATAAACAGCTCCAGTTAACTCCTTTCACGATAACCGTGATATAACACAATAATACTTGGTGTGAGTGGGATGTTGACATCGCTGACTATTGGGTTAATGGCACATCTCCAGTTGTAAAAATAGAGCTGAGAGAGAGAAATGATGCTTTCTCTTCACAAGCTTGATGATTCTACTGTGTTTTGGCAAGTTACAAATTGCTGGGGTCCCGAGACCGTCTGTGTATGATTGCCAGGCCAGCTGCATCCTTTCATTTGATTTATTTACGTTTAATTTGACATTTATCATACCATAATTTAACGGCTTAGGTGGAGTTAGGCATTTTTGAGAGGCTCCTACAGTGCCATAGACAGTGTAGATACGGTCCATTCCTTGTGGCCTTGCAAACAGTGTTTGAATAAGTTGTGCTTTGCTTAATTTGAATATTTTGACCAAGTGAATTGTGTCTGAAATGCAGCACCTCACATTTAGCTTTAAAATATTTTTAAAAACATGTTCAGTCCAAGGTCACCTTCTTCATGTACATAACAAGAGTTACAGATATTCACGTTTTACTTGGGAAATTAATTAATGGACAACTTGTCGCAGAAATATGGGGTTAAATAGCGGAATGGGCCGAGCTGGAGGAGTGATAGTTATATCAGGAATTATATCGGACTCTCAATCCACCTCACAGATCAAGCCCACACGTGTATAAGCCCAGATGAGGTATCTGTTCATCATTTAGCGTAAACCAGACCAGTGTTTGCTTAGTAATACGTCCAGGATTGAACAATGTTCAGAGCTCACCAGTCCACTTCGTATCCGTCCAAAAGTGCATTCATATATAAACCTGCAGAGCATGCAAGTGCATTGTTCTATAAACATGAACTGGGTATATTTCCAGTATGGGGAGTTGTGCAGTGAATAGCAATGAAGTTAACTGTTAATATAGATCAGTTACCTTCCCAGCCTGTACAGCTGTCTACACCAATCACTGCATTGCTGAGTAACACTGTGGGGAAACTTGCAGTCCATGCTGGAAATGACAGGATGTGCAGCTCCCATCCATTTCCAGTTCCATCTCTCCATTGTACCATCAGAAGGGGGTGCTGTGGGTGTGAAACTCACCGCCAGAAAGCGGCCATGAATCAACTGAAATGCCACCAAATGGGAGGAGCTTGGTAAAAGAAGGGGGAGATTGGGAGAGAATTTGAGAGAAGTATCTGATGGTAGGTTTAAAAACGGTGAAATTGAACATTTCTACAACGTCTTGCAATATGGGTCACTGTTTCCATGAACTATGGGTGAACAGGATATTAGTGTAAGTTAAGATGGTGGAGAGGTTTGGATGAGTATTTGCTCTGCAGCTTTAGAACTGGGAGCAGGGTCAGCACAGTCTTCGACTCATTGGGCTGAATTTAACAAAAAACTGTCTCAGTGCCATTTTCATTGAGTGTGACAGAGGGAGTGTCTGCACGAGGCTGAGCTAGTTTCCTGGTGCGATCTTATCGAACTCACCTCATTAACTGCCCAGCCCATCTCATGGTGTCCTTCTCATTCAATACCAGCCCGATTCTCCTACCCATCACGGATGGAAATACTCACCATCGCCCAGATGTCCCTGGATATTCCATAATCCCTAACACTGGTTCCAACTTTAAAAGGCCAAGGGGCACACAGTTGAGCTTTCTCAGTTTGGAGCTGCTCTGTACAGTTTCTCCCGAGCATGGCAGAAAAGGGGCAATTACACCACGGTTTGTCGACATGGGCACAGAGGGCCTGATGGATAGGCTAGTACAGAGGAGGACCATTCTTTTCCCAGAGGGGGCCACACCACCAGATCCACTGAGCGCGGTCTGAGCTCACCACCCTGCTCAGTGCAATATCTGCGATCTGAAGAAATGTTCATCAATACAGGACAAACAACAATAACCTTCCCCGCTCTGGCAGGAATAGGGTCACCGTATTCTCTCTGCTCCCTCACACTCACTGCATATCTAGTATAGCACCTTTCCCCAAATAAGGCTCTCACTACTGCATGCAGCACCTTCTCTCTCTCTCTTACCTACGCAATACCCCTACATGTTTAGATAATGTTCTGGAGAATGCTGTTTCTACTATTCTCTGGATGATGTCGTTTGTACAATGTTCCAGATAATTTTCAAAATAATTACCAACTTAAGCAAAATGTTCGTCCCCCCGTGTGTAACACATCGGAGGAAGGAGCAGACTTGTTGTTTTTTTAAATACTCAGGATGAAAGTGCATCATGAGGCCATTAAGCCTCTCAACTATGCTCCATTATTCAGATAAAGGTAGCACCTAAACATTTGAAAACACTCTCTCTTCTTGAAGACAGACACCGCTTTGGAGATTCTCCAGCTTTGCTGGAACAGTCCAGTAATCCAGAGAGTAATGGACTATTTCACAAAGTGCCACCAGTCACTCTGGAACCACTTCTATTAAAACCAGCTATGAATTGCTGATGGTCTGTTTACCCTTGGTTTTACCTGTTTGAGAAAATCCGACTACAATTTTGTTTATAATATTAAAATTCATTTTGACTTCCCCTGTAATGAACGAAGTAAAATACTGTTTTAAATTCTCTGCCTGTTCCCTGCAACCAATTCTGCAGTCACATCCTACAGGTGTCCCACCTATAATTTCCTGCCTTTCTCCCAAGGGTCACACACACACATCATGAACGTTTTATTGATCGATTTAGAAAAAGAAACTATTGAGGCTAGTTTTTAAAAAAGTATTTCTTGCCAGTTGGAATGTTTTCCTTTATATTTTGCTTTATACTAACTGCTTCTGGTTCCAAAACTAAACAATCAAAATGTGGTTGATGCTCGCGCTCACCAAGCTGAATTGTTTATTTTGTGATTGATTAGTTATCCTTCATAACCTAAAAGCATCATGGGTGGTTCATCCTCACATCCTCATATCATCTTCTTTTTGACCAGAGTCCATCATTGCTGAGCGTTATGAAGTATCTGCTTACATGTCTCCCCCACACATCCACTGACCTTCAACTGGGTCTATTTTCAAATTCTGTTTTTGACCAGATATAAGACATAAAACTGCAATTGAAATGCCTTGCTCTTTTCAATCATTTGGGGGACCTCCGTGTGTGGCTGAACACAGGATCAGCTGAGAATGACGTCATTCTCACTGTTTCTCTGGCTCGAACATTTCTGTTCGATCATGCAACATTCAAGTGGGAAGCTTCATACATTATCACCTTTTCTCTCAAACGAGAAATCCTCTAACTCTGATGGACCGATCCTTCAGCTGTGACTGTCCCATCTCCCTCGCTTCTCCCCTTACTCCGTCCCCTCCTTCCTAGAATAAAGATTGACCTCCCTTTGTCCTCACTTCCTACTGCACTAGAATCCACATTCACAGAATCATCCTACGCCAGTTCCACCACCTCCAGCAGGACAGCACCATCAACACATCTTCCCCTCCCATCCACTTTCAATATTTCACAGGGACCATTCCCTCTGTGACACCCTCCATCATCCCGAACACTTCCCCACTCCTCCCATGGCACCTTCCCATGCAATTACAGAAGCTGCAACATTTGGCCATTCACCTCTTCCTTCTCACAGTCCAAGACCCCAATCACACCTTCCAGGTGAAGCAGCATTTCACTTGTACTTTTCCAAACAGTCTCTTATCATTCCTGCTTGAATGCAGTCTACTTTACACTGGGGGGAACCAAGGAAGAGATTGCTCTGAGGAATACTCCCACTCTGTTTGTAGGAATGACCCTGACCCTCTAACTGCCTCCCATTTCAATTACCTACCTTGCTCTCATGCTACCATTTCAGTCCTGGGCTGCTGCAGTGTTCCAATGCAGCACAACCCAAGCTCACTTTACAGAACCCTCACTTTACACTTTGGTATATTACAGCCTTTAGGGGTGAATATACAATTCCATAACTTCAGAGCCTGACCTTATTATGGCTGTTCTCCATTTTTCATACATTCTCCCTCCTAGCCTCCCTATGATCTTGTGTGGTTGTGTCTTCTTTATCTTGCACTCAATGGAGAGAAGCCGTTTCCCCCATTCACATCTTAATTTAAAGCCATTTCACCTCACCTTCACGTTCATCACTCCTCAAAGCTCGTTTATATTTTGCAACACTCTCATTTCCCCGTCACCTACTCCCCAACTCCGTCAAAGGATTTAAAAGCTCAGTTTACAATCCATTTCAGTTCTGAAGAAGTGTCACACTGGACGTGAAACGCTAACTCTGTTTCTTTGTCTCTGCAGATGCTGCCACACCTGCTGACTTTCTCCAGAAATGAATGGGCACGGAACAAATTTTCAATTAAACGAATTAATCTGGAGACTGGAAATAAAAATACAAATATTGCTGGATAAATTAGGAGCATTCTGGAAGGGTCACTGCACCCAAAAGATTAACTCTGCTTTCGCTCCACAAGATGCTGCCAGACCTGCTTAGTTTTTTTCAGCAATTTCTGTTTTTGAACAAGTTCCACAGGCGTGTGTCAAAGCTGGTCAAACGCCTCGTCCAATACAGAGCACCTGACAGAGGGAAGTCAACAATAACACAAGGTGCACACATACATTGGTTCTGAAAATACATAAGGGTGGCACCACTGAGACTACAAAGCTCTTAATCATGATCAGGGAGACAAACAGAGGGGAAGACATTCACTTCAAACTCAGATGATGGCATTACAGGAATGTGGGCAAAGTCTTAGAGATTTTAAGGGATAGGATTTATGAACATCTGGATAGGAATAATGTGATCAAGGATAGTCAGCATGGTTTTGTGAAGGGCAGATCGTGCCTCACAAACCTTATTGAGTTCTTTGAGAAGGTGACCAAGGAAGTGGACAAAGGTAAAGCAGTAGATGTGGTGTATAGGGATTTTAGCAAGGCTTTCGATAAGGTACCCCATGGCAGGCTAAAGCAAAAACTACGGAGGTATGGCATTGAGAGTGCATTAGAGGTTTGGATTACGAATTGGTTGGCTGGAAGGAGACAGAGGGTAGTAGTTGATGGTGTAGGTTCATCTTGGAGTGCAGTTAATAGCGGTGTTCCACAAGGATCTGTTTTGGGACCATCGCTGTTTGTCATTTTTATAAAAGACATAGAGGAGGGGCTTGAAGGCTGGGTGAGCAAGTTTGCGGATGACACGAAAGTCGGTGGAGTTGTGGACAGCGAAGAAGGATGTGGCAGGTTACAGCGGGATATAGATAAGTTGCAGAGCTGGGCAGAAAGGTGGCAAATGGAGTTCAATGTAGCTAAGTGTGAAGTCATTCACTTTGGTAGTAGTAACAAGAAGATGGATTACTGGGCTAATGGTAGGCTACTTGGTAGTGTGGAGAGCAGAGGGATCTTGGTGTCCATGTACACAGATCTCTGAAAGTTGCCACCCAGGTAAATAGTGCTGTGAAGAAGGCATATGGTGTACTGGGCTTTATTGGTAGAGGAATTGAGTTCCAGAGACCTGAGGTCATGTTGCAGTTGTATAAGAATCTGGTGCGGCCTCATCTGGAGTATTGTGTGCAGTTTTGGTCGCCATACTATAGGAAGGATGTGGAGGCATTGGAACGAGTGCAGAGGAGGTTTACCAGGATGTTGCCTGGCATGGTAGGAAGATCGTATGAGGAAAGGCTGAGGCACTTGGGGCTGTTCTCATTGGAGAAAAGAAGGTTTAGGGGAGAATTGATAGAGGTGTACAAGATGATTAGGGGTTTAGAGAGGGTTGACAGTGAGAATATTTTTCCGTGTATGGAGTCAGCTGTTACTAGGGGACACAGCTTTAAATTAAGGGGTGGTAAGTATAGGACAGATGTTAGATGTAGATTCTTTACTCAGCGGGTTGTGAGTTCATGGAATGCCTTGCCAGTAGCAGTGGTGAACTCTCCCTCTTTATGGTCATTTAAGCGGGCATTGGATAAGCATATGGAGGTTATTGGGCTAGTGTAGGTTAGGTAGGCTTCGGTCGGCGCAATATCGAGGTCCGAAGGGCCTGTAATGCTCTGTATTTTTCTATGTTCTATGTTCTATGTTCTATGGATACGATTCCGATAAATATGTTAAAGGCTTGAGTAATGTAACAAATTGGAGGCGTGACACCAGGGAGAACCCTGAGCAGAATGAGAATACGAAAATGGAAGTGAAACCACATCGGAAATCAGGTTAGGTCACTAAGTACAGGGCTGATGGGTGAATTGGTCTTGGTGTTAACAGGGGGATAGTCAGTAGAATTGAATTGTACATATTGGAGCTCAATCTGGGCATTCATGTGGTACTGTAGAATCACAGCAGCACCAGAACTGTATTCAATCACAATAAGTAACTTTTTCCCGAGAACAACGCTCAGTCTACCATGACCATCAAGCCAATCTATGGTTCAGTGAGGCGTGTGGGTGAACATGTAAGGGTCAGATCCATCGTACCGAATTCTGATAACAACCCATTAAAGGTACCGCACTTGACTGGTTACATTCCAAACAGCAGAACTAACATCTGACACAGAGGGCAAAATTATCCCGAGACTAACTGATCATATCGAAACTCTGCAGTCCTGCCACATCCAGACATAAATGTCGATGGACAATTAAACAACTCACTGGAGGAGAGGACTCCACAAATATCCCCATCCTACTCAACAGAAAGCCCCTTACATCAGTGTAAAAGACAAAGATCTTCACCATCCTCAGCCAGAAGTGTTGAGTTGATGATCCACCTCACTCTCGCCATGATGCCCACAGAACCACAGATGCCAGTCTTCAACCAATTTGATGCGTTGTACGTGACATGAAGAACGAGCTGAATACGGTAGATACAACAAAGGCAATGGGCCCTGACACCATTCCTGCAGTAGGACTGAAATCTTGTGCTGCACAACAAGCCGTGTCCCTGGGGAGGCTGTTTCATTCCAGCTCCAACTCTGACATCTCCCTGGCAATGTGGAAAATTACTCAACTATGTCCAGTAGCCTGAGAGGAATAATTACAATCTGACCAATTACCATCCCATCAATCCCAACACAAAAGCCAAATTGTTGGGAGTTCTTTTTGACAGAGATGGTAACTAGCACAGAAATAACCCGCTCAGTGTGGTTTCCGGCTGGTCCCCATGTGGAGATGGTGCTGTTGTGGAAAAGTCACTGGATTACTAATCCAGATAAGGCTAATGCTCTGGCAGCTGTTGGAAGTTAAAAACAAATAATAAAATATCGAGATCTAAAATCTGGTGTCAGTAATAGTGACTTTGAAGCAAAAGTCGATTGTTAACATCAATTTCCTTCCCTAATGAACTTTCAGGAAGTGAATCTCCAGGGCTTTCCTGTCTGGCCTACAAGTAACTCCAGATGCACAGACATGTGATAAATTATTCAATGCTCTCTGAAATGGACAAGCAAGACACTCAATTATATCAAACTGATCCAACGTCTTGAAGGGTAAAACCGGACAGAACATCCGGCCCCAGCCTCAGTATCAGAACGGGAAATACAGTCCTGTTGATCCAGCAGAGGCTTCCTTCCTAACATCTGAGAGCTGGTGGCAACATTTACAGAGCTTTTCCACAAACTGCACAGAAACATCGGGAAATGAGTCGGTCATTCAACACACTGGGCCTCCTTCATTGCGCACCTTTCTTCATAAAATTAGCTCCTGCTCACTGTGACGTGATTCCATCTCAGGCACCCGCTTTAAAGTGGCATGTGTAGTCTACATTTAGAAGGAACTTTATTTCAAACGAGGGTGGGGGGTAGAATCTTTTACTGTACTAATTCATTACAATGTATGTTTTAAAGATTTGTGTAGACTGTGCTATCGTTTGTGTTAGGCTAACTATTGTTTTTGTTTTGATTTTTACTGATATTATTGGAGGGTCGCCGCTTCCCCTCTTTTTCGAATTGGTCCCCTTATTTATATTGCACCGTTTTCTATAATATGGTGTTCCACAGGAATGCAGTTGCCGCATAATCGGAGAACTACCTGTAAAATTGCTGATCGTCTATCTCCACACCTTACTCCTGCTCTCTTCCCACTCCTTTGTGCTAGAAATCCTTATTTATATTCAGCCCTCGGTTTCCACAGCGGAATTCCCAAGGTTCACCGGTTTCTGAGTTCAGACATTTATTCTATTCTCAATGCACTTTGGCCTGTCAGTACCTAATGATGTGGCCTTTGTTTTAGCCATCCCAGACAGGGGAATTATCATCCTTGCTTACAAACTGCCTCGCCCTGTCGGTGATGTACATAGTTCACACATTATCCTAAACCCTATGGAACACAGGCCCAGTCAACTCAACTCTGCTCCCACAACAAACCTGTCATCCCAGAGATCAGTCTGGTCACTCTTCGCTGCACTCCCTCAGTGTCAGTTTTGCCGATTATGTGGTGAGGAGACTGAAACTGCAAACAATATTGCATAATATTCGAGATTGGGTCTCACCAAGGCCATGTACGGCTGTAGTAAGACACACCTACTCCTGGACTCAAATCCCTTTGAAATGTAGGTCAACACACCAGTTCAACAATGCTGTGTATTCCCCCAGACAGCTGAGCCTGCTCTAACCTTAGTGGGAACATTACAGCAGGCTGGTAATGTGTTGCTGCTGCTGTACAGGAAGTTAGTGAGGTCACATCTGGGTTAATGTGGTTAGCTTCCATCTCCTCATTGAGGAAACGACATTGGAATTAACCCAGATTCTTACCTCAAATGGTATCTGCAACACACGTGTTATTCATAGAATCGCTATCGTGTAGAAACAGGCATTTGACCCATCGACTCCACACTGATACGCTGAAAACCACCCCACACAAACCCCAATCCCCCCAGCACAATCTCTGCGCACCAAAATTTTCCATGACTAATCCACTTAACCTGCACAACTTGGGACTGCGGAACAAACTGGAGTACCCGATGGTAACACTTGCAGGCACAGGGAGAATGTGCAAACTCCACACAGACAGTAACCAACTTCACTCGGGAATGAAAGGTTTTGAGTAAACGATTGGGAGTGAAGGCACATTGTTCATTTCTGTTATTAAGAAATTAACAGGAGACTTTCAAAGTAAAAACACAATCCATCACAGTCGATATGGTTTTATTAAGGGTAAATCATGTTTGCATGATTTGTCGAACATTTTTTTTAAATGCGACAAACAAGGTGAACAAAGGGAATCTGAATGATGTATTGCATCTGGACTTTCAGAAGATAATGCATTAAGTGCCTGACAAAAGATTAATATCAAATGCAAGCGCACATGGGGTTAGGACAATTTATGTGCTTGGAGAAAATATTGGCTAACCAATAGAAACCATGATGTGGAAGTGCTGGCTTTGGACTGGGTTGGACAATGTCAAACATCACACGGCACCAGGTTATAGTCCAACGGGTTTATTTAAAAACACAAGCTTCCAAAGCGCTGCTCCTTCATCAGGTGTTAGAGAGAGAAGACCTTAAAAACAGAATTTATGAGGAAAGACCAAAAGGTTGTACAACTCATGTGCATGAATTGAACACATCGAAGATGGCTCCTAAATCTTTAATCGGTTAGATTCGAGATGAAGGTTTTGATTGATTAATATGCAAATCCGATAATTTATTTCAAGTCACTGCCGGAGACACCTTCAGGTATTATCGATGTAAAGGATGTGACCCCTCCGGTCAGGCAATGTATTTTATAGTGCGGTCTTGTTTGGAGTCTGTCTGTGTCTTCACCTGGAGTCAATCTGGGTTTATGTCTAAAGTAGTAGTTTATAAAATACCGCATTGACTGACTGTATACAAATTGTATATTTTTGACAAAGTATAATGTAACTGCAAATACAAATCGGCAAATGCAAATTCAGCCCAGATTTATGTGTGTGCGTGCGTGTGCATGTGTGTTTGTGTATACGCAGATATGTGTGTTTGAGAGCGAGGTGGAGTGTCTACGTGAGTGGAGAGGGTCAGGGTGTGCCTGCGTGTGAGAGAGGGAGTGTGCGTGTGTGCGTGTGAGAGGGGGAGTGTGTTTGTGTGCTGGGAGGAGAGGGAGAGAGTGCATGGGCGTATTTAAGCTGGAGAGCGAGAGGATGCATGTATCCTTGTTAAAACACAGATTTGGCAGATCCACTTCCCCACACACACTCACACCATGGTTTCAGATCTTCCCCTCTCTGCAGCCTCTGCTCCATTTGTTGTTCATGTTACAGACCCAGATGCTGTCATTACACTCCCGTTGCACCATCCAGAGTTGGGTCACGAAATCCTCAGGTCTCCCTGAATGTCTGAGGCAGCTCACAGCATAACCTCCAGCAAACCATCTGCAGCACGTCCAATAACGTTTCAGTAACAAGAGTCAGTCAGAACCCCTCAGCTACAAGTTGGACACCTGGTCCTTTACAATAATACCCGAGGGGCTTCCTCATGTTACTGACCACACGATCATCTTGAGAGGGACAAACAGGCTTTCAGTGGACAGGCACATACCAAGTGTCAAAGGCATATCTCAAAGCTGCTAGAACCCACTGCACAACATGGAACAACAGCCGCCCACATCCCATTTCATTGTTTCTGAGCTTCACAATACCAACACTCGATATATTTCGGAGCCACAAAACAACACCAGGGAAATGTACAGAAATCAAACAATGGATTAACTGATAACATGTTGTGAAAATATGGATAAGGAGACAAGGAAATGGGAGTAATTGGAGAAGTGAGACAAGGTGGGTCCAATCACAAGAATGGAAGCATTCATTATAGCCAGATTATTGTAAAATTATTGCCAGATCAGTTGAAATGTTGCGTTACATCAAATTCTGAATCTGCCTCACAGAACCATCCCAGACACCATTAACTAGGACAAGGTACCAGCCAGATTGGAGAGCTGTGCAGACCGTACAAGTGGACTACACAATAAACTCGAATATATGCCTGGCATGGGGAGGCTGGCAAATCTTTGCCAGTATATTGCTACTATACGTGCACTGCATAAAGTCTTGCACGGGAAGTTTTGCAACCCATGCAGTGAGTGACAAATGTATGGTTCTGTATCTCCACAGCACCAGTATAAGGTGAGAGATTTTGTGTGTGTGTGTGTGTGTGTGTGGTACGCGCGTTTGCGTATGTGTGTGTGGGTGTGTGTGGTGTGTGTGGGCGACAGTAGATATGACAATTGTTGTTTGAGAGAGAACAGACATGGAGGAAATCTGATTAAATGTGAACAACTGACAAGAGTTTGTGTAATTAACAGAGGGAGACTGAGAACAGTGTCATAGACAGAAGTGACAACGTGCTTGTGAATATTAAAGGAAAGGCATTGCCAGAACAAAACAATATAAATAAATCCGTACAGGAATGATGGGATTTTGGTCTGCGTTTAGATACAAGCCATGGAGTATCAGACTCAGATTTGCTTTGGCAGGTTTGAAGCTGGGAGAGTCAGCAACAGATTATTGGCTTCATTAAGACTGTATTTTATAGCTCAAAGTTAAAGTAGCAGATGGGATGAACCAGTGAATTATATTCTGCAGGTGTTGGTAGTTAAAATTAAAAATGGTCAGGATATGGTGTCTGTGATCAGCTCATGGCTAAAAGGATCACCATAGTTGTGGCTCTCTGTTCCAGCCTCAGTTATTGACCAGGGGTGATATGGAGTCATAGGAAGGAAATGGAATTTGTATCCAGAACAGAAGATAGTGTCCTCCAACCTTTCAATATTGAAATAGCAAGGGCAGTGATACAATGAATCCTGGTTCATAGCTGAAACGGAGTAGTTCACCCCATAAGGTGCAGTGTCAGAACTAAAGAAGGAGAGAAAGAATGAAAGAAGTTCACTGTTGTTGTTCCTGGTGGTTTGGAGAGTGAATGTTTACAGGGTAGAGTAATTGAAAAAGAAGAGTAATGTAGTCGCACATTGTTAATACAAATAATAAATGGAAAGTGAAACTTACCAGGGACACCAACAATAGCCAGGATAGGATAATAAAAATATAGAATAATGTAAAGTGCATATTTGATCCGTGGTGATAATGGCCACCAATAATATGTAGAAAGAATTGAAACATAACCGGATAAACTCCTGTCCATTGTTGGAATATTCCAGTTTATTGTTTTCAGATTTTGATCCATTGTTGGAACATTCCAGTTTAATGTGCTCAGATTCTGATCTCTCCTCCCCTTCTCTCCGGAGCTGCTGATTCCCTGTTAGTGCTGTCCGTGTTGCTCCCATTCATACCATGGGATGACATATTGAACAGAGCTCATTTACCATTAAAAGATGGACACCCTCCACTGGGATAATTATAATTCACGGAGACTGACATTAATCACAATCACCAAACAAACACATTCAGTTAACCAATTTCATACATCATGTTACATATCACAATGAAAGAGAGAATCTACTCAGTTTGAATGCAATGGATAAGGTTTGCTGAGAGAATCGATTATAAGTCTTTCAATCTTTTTAATCTTTCTTCCTGTATGTGAGAGAATTGCCGGAGCACTGCTGGATTGTATATGTTTTGCCCTGTTTCTTTAGGGACAGGGATAAAATAACATAGCAGCTGCAAAACCATGTCTGGTGAGGAGGTTTCTAGATACTTTTCTGTAATGCTGCTTCCATATTGAAATACATGATATCAAGTCCTTGCATAACCTTGAGACATTCTTCAGAGCATTGAAGCTGCTGCTCAGAAACATGGAAAAACAGAGTCAGTCACTCAACTGCTCGAGACTGGGACACAGGAACAGGAGGCAGTCACTCAACTTCTCAAGACTGGGACAGAGGGATAGGAGGCAGTCACTCAACTGCTCCAGACTGGGACACAGGAACAGGAGAGAGTCACTCACCTGCTCGAGTCTGGAACACAGGAACAGGAGGCAGTCATGCAAATGCTCGATACTGGGACACAGGAACAGAAGGCAGTCACTCAACTACTCGAGACTGGGACACAGGAACAAAAGGCAGTCACTCAACTGCTCGATACTGGACACACAAACAGGAGGCAGTCATTCAACTGCTCGATACTGGACACAGGAACAGGAGGCAGTCATTCTACTGCTCGATACTGGGACACAGGAACAGGAGGGAGTCATTCAACTGCTCGATACTGGAACACAGGAACAGGAGGCTGTCACTCAACTGCTCGAGGTGGGACACAGAAACATGACTGAAAATGTGCTGCTGGAAAATTGCAGCAGGATCAGGCAGCATCCAAGGAGCAGGATAGTCAACGTTTCGGGCATGAGTCCTTCTCAGGAACAACACAGAAACAGGAGGCAGTCATTCAACTGCTCGATACTGGGACACAGGAAAAAAACAAAACAGGAGACAGTCCATCAACTGCTCGAGACTGGGACACAGAACAGGAGGAGGACAGTCACTGGGACCAGTGCTCGAGACTGGGACACAGGAACAGGAGGAAGTCACTCAACAGCTCTCGACTGGGACATAGGAACAGGAGGCAGTCGTTTAACTGCCCGAGACTGGGGACATAGGAACAGGAGGCAGTCACTCAACTGCTCGAGACTGGGACAGGGGAAATCAGGGGGCGAGTGAGGCCCCAGGATCCTGTTACGCAGGAATACAAGGAGTTACTACGCCCCATCAGTATGTGTCACTGGGAGAGAAGGGGAATTGTCTTGTTACTGACAGAAATATCCGAATAAGTTACATGAGCGAGCCATGCAATCCTGCTCCAACATTCTCTTAGACCACGGCTGATCTGATTGTGATTTCCTCATTCCCCTCTCTGCAGCCTCAGCTCCATTCGTTGTTCATGTTGCAGACACAGGTGCCCTAACCGCAGCCTCTATGACCCATCCAGAGTGGGTCAGCAAAGCGTCTGGTCTTCTGAATGCCCCAGGGCAGCAGCTTAAAGCACAGCCTCCAGGAAACCATCCACAACATTTCCACAATGTACCAAAACTAGAATTAAATCAAATGACACTTAAATACAATTAGGAAGCCTGGTCATAGTCAGTAACAATTGAGGGGATTTCTCATGTTACTGAGCACACCAACAGCAGCGAGTGATTAATACAGGCCTTCAATGGATACGCACAGAGCAAGTTACGAAGATGTGCCTGAAAACTGCTGAAACCCCACATCCAGCATGTGCACAGGCAGGATACTGGAAGTCAAAGAAAATGGAAGTTATGTATTTTGAACATTGTTTCTAAGCTTCTTAATGCTGGAAGCTGATGCTCTCGGGTGAGCAACATTCAAGACAAGAGGAAGATATGGGACAGTTATTCAAATTAAAACTGGACAATTAAAATTGGATGTCAGGGTTTAAATACAATAGTTTAAATAGCACTTAATGGGAGGGATTTGGGAATAGACAGAGGTAGAGAGACTCTGATACATTGTTTATGCGAGGATGTGTTCACGAAGGTTTCAGGATGCTGAAGTGAAGACATTACGATAGCATCACACCACATAAACTGGTATTTCCGGGAATGAATAATTAATGGATTATTGGAGTCAGGTCAGAGAGAATCATAGAGTCATGGAGATATGCAGCACGGAAACAGACCCTTGAGTCTAACTTGTCAATGCCGATCAGATATCCCAAATTAAACAAGTCCTATTTGCTCAACATTTGGCCCATATCAATGTAAACCCTTCCTCATCATGCACCCATTCAAATGTAATTTAAATGTTGTAAGTGTAACAGCCTCCACCACCTCCACTGGCAGCTCATTCCACACATCATGCACCACCCTCTGTTGGAAAAAAAGTTGCACTTTTAGGTCATTTGTAAATCTTACCCCTCTCACTGGAAATCCATGCCCTCTAGTTTTGGGGAAAAGACCTGGCGATTCATCCTAACATGCCTCTCACGCTCCAGGAAAAAACACCCCAACCTACTCACCCTCTCCCTATGAGCTCAAATCCTGGTAACATCCTTGTAAATCTTTTCTGACTCCCGTCAAGATTCACAATATCTTTCCGATAGGAGGGAAATGAGAATTGAACGCAGTACTGCAAATGGGCCAAACTAGTGCTGTACAGCAGCAACGTGACCTCTCAATTCATACAGTCAAAGCACTGGCCAGTAAAGGCAAGCATACCAATACCTTCTCCACTATCCTAACTACCTGCGATTCTACTTCAATGAACTATGAAACCTGGATTCCAAGTTCTCTTTGATCAGGAACATCCCTCAGGACCTTACCATTA
This sequence comes from Hemiscyllium ocellatum, assembly GCF_020745735.1. Taxonomy (NCBI): domain Eukaryota; kingdom Metazoa; phylum Chordata; class Chondrichthyes; order Orectolobiformes; family Hemiscylliidae; genus Hemiscyllium; species Hemiscyllium ocellatum. Next base: position 793 of record NW_026868181.1, on the reverse strand, counting down.
AGTGCATATGTCCGTTCCTGATTTGCATTTCCAAAATGCATCACCTCACATTACATAGAATAAACACCATTTGCCACGCCTCAGTCCATCAGCCCGTCTGATCAAGGTCCATTTTACTCTGAAGAAAAACCTTCTTTGCTATCCACTAAACCATCAATTTTGGTGTTATCCGCAAACTTACCAACTATAGCTGCTAAGTTCGCATCCAAGTGATAATATAAATCGTTGAAATGTAGTAGATCCAGCACTGATCTTTGTAGAACACCTTGGTCACAGACCTCCGTGGAAAAGCATCCTTTCACCACACCACACTCTGTCTACTAACATTTGAGCCAATTTTTGTATCCATATGGCTAGTTCTCCCTGTATTCCATGTGGAACTAAACTTTTAACCAGTCTGCCATGTGGAAAGTTGTCAAATATCTGACCGAAGTCCAATTGACAAGGTGCACATCTCAGCCTCAATGAGTCTTCTTTGTCATTCTTCAAAAAAAACTCAGTTTAGTGAGAGACGATTCCCCATGCTTCAAGCCATGTTGCCTATCCTTATCATCCTTGCCATTCAAATACATGCAAACCTTGTGCCTCATAATCCTCACCAACAATTTGCCCTCACTGACAGTTTTTTCCTTACCATCCTTCTTAAATGGTTTTAGTAATTGCACCAAGTTAGCAAATCTCATATTTTCCGGTACCTCAACTGTGAAAATTGACAATGCGAATATCTCAGCAAGGAGCCCAGCAATCACTTCCCTCGCTCCCAAAGAGCTCTAGGGTACACCTGATCAGGTCA